>NC_092368.1:17553688-17608637 GCF_030848805.1 Temnothorax longispinosus
AGCTTGGGAGTTTTGGGTCAATAATACTGCTATCACTAGCTGCAATATTAGTACAAGTAATTAGAATCAAACCCGCCTTGATACGAATTTTCACATATAAGATTACTAATATCAGGGTAAATGGGTGGACACAGTTTCATTACTTTTTTATAGAATGCTCGCTAACTTAAAGTTTTAATTTCTACTTCGATGATAAAAAAACGCTGACGATGACGAAAATTGTCCATCTGCACCTCGATTATGCTTAAAAAGCGCCGTACCCATCGCGGCCACATTTAGGCCCGGTTGACTTCCGGTTGCCATATAATACTTCCTCTCGATCCTCAGCCTCTCTGTACTTCCGTTGCGATAATGCGTTGTTATCGACCACGCCCTTCACGAAGTCGCGCATTAGTATTTCGGATCCGGAAAGCTTTTGCTGGGATTTGGATTAATGAGGGTAATTAACTTGCAATTGCTCTTATGAAAACAAATAACAAGAATATATATTTGTACTCGAAGTACAGAATTACAATGGGTAACGCCCCGATTGCATCATCTCGCTTCACTCGCGATTTTTGTATGAAAAATGATATATTTCCGAAAAATAAAGGAACGTTTTGCACTTACGGGCAGGAACACGAGTCTTAACTCACGACTCAGCTGGATTTCAGCAATTGCCCCCACGTCTCCAACGTGCGTCCGATGTCGGGTGGCTGACGCGCCACCTCAGTCTCCAACCTTTATATACTAAAAAATTAAATTAAATTAAATTAAATTAAATTAGAAAAATAAATTGTTACACATATGCATTTATTAATGCACAAATTATTGCACAGCACAAAATACTTACACCGTCGCACGGATAAGTAATTTTGAGTTGCATCTTGCCCACACCTGTTAACAAAATCTGCCTCTTCTTTTTTGGTGGACTTTAGGTCGGAGGTAAAACCTCTGTCTTAATGTCCAGACGGTTCAATGTCACCACGGGAACTAAACCGGACTCCGGAACGTTTTCGTGATTGCTTGCTTCCACGAAACGCGACCTGATCCGAGAAAATTTTTAAATAGGGTAATTAGAAGCATATTACGGTATGAAGATCTCGGTTTAATAGCGTTATAGAGCCCGACTTAGAGGGCAACCATTTTTCAGAGGAGACATTAAATTTGAAATTGGTCGTCAAGCTTGGGGAGCTTGGGAGTTTTGGGTCAATAATACTGCTATCACTAGCTGCAATATTGGTACAAGTAATTAGAATCAAACCCGCCTCGATATTGTTTTTGTTGAAATATAGTATACATTTGCCTGTATTCACTTAGGAGACACACTGTAAGTCTCCCCTCTCACAGTATGTACGTGAGTAGAGATCTGCAGGGACGCACTGAACACTTAACGTATCAGATTCTATGCGAAGCGGTTATCCCTCGTGGAACGCGCTAAACGATACATACTTATAAAATACGTTTGCGTGAAGCTATAATGCTATTATTTCTTTTATACACGAATATCATTTAACATACATATTATAAATGCTACATACACTAACATACATATTAACTACATATTATAAATGCTACATACACTAACATACATATTATAAATATTTAAAAATGCTTACCGATAAAATACTAATCGATAAAATACTAAAGTAAATAAAATTACTAATCGGTTTTTTACAATGTACTGTTTAGAGGGAACTGTCCTATTACTAAGCACATTTGTATTAGTGCTGGAGTTACTTCGAATAATAAAAGAGTAATCTTTGTTTGCGATTATAATAAACATTAACGATTGTTCCGACGATTCCGTATATGTCTCGCGGCGGTTCGCGACCTCTTGGGGGTGGCACTACCCGAATCCACTACAAGTTAGCGGATTGTTAAATATTAAAGTCCGCCAACTGCGGGGAAGTCACCTCGGGTTTTGGGATGTCTTTCAAGTGTTCATAAGAAGCAAATGATTTGAATGATAAATTGAGTCTGCCATCGTTCCTGTAACAAAAGGATCAGGTGTCAAATTAAATTAAATTAAATTAAATTAAATTAAATTGAAATTGTGAATATTCTGATGGCAAGACTATTTGCAGTTGATGAAGAAGGTATTCTATCTTGTCTAGAATGCTGTTGGTACCAGAATTGAGTACAAAAATTCTGTATACCTACTCGTGAAGAATAGCTTCCATGTGTATATTTTATCGCTCCGGTAAAGAGCTGTTTGTCGAAGTCTGTCAAGGTTTAGAACCGAAATTTTTGTGTGCTCCTTTCCCCGTAAAAAATGTTCTTAAATATTATTGTTATTAGCAGAGAACATTTTAAATTTAATGCTCAAAAAATTTAAGTGATAAAATTAATTGTTGCTGCCGGCAATTTACAGTAAATTCCATAGATACTGAGATTTTCGGCGACGTCTGGCACGGTGTTAGACCCGAAATTTTTGTCTGTCATTTCATATACAGATTATTAAACACGTATACAATAAGCAAAAAAATTTTTAGCCGTACACATATGACGTTTTTCATCCTCGATATTTTAAAGCTAAGGGCGTACGCCCCCGCTAAACGCACCACCGGCCAGCAGCCAGACTTGCGCTTTCTTAATTTGGTACATTGCCACAATCGTTTGAGGTTGAAAATTTCCTTAAACAAATGACGTTGGTATTTTCGTAGCCAGCTCTCGGTCTATGTGCTCTAACCTGAGACAGAGCTTAATTTATAGGGGTCGAAAAAATGTGTGTCTCCAACCTTTATATACTAAAAAATTAAATTAAATTAATGTTACGTCCAACCCCGGGATTAGGATATGAAAATCTGGGAAGCAAGGAAAGGCTAGCCAGAGGGGTCGGGGGAAGGGAGGACGCAGCTAGATACTTACAAATGTCGCTCGCAGGTACGCGCTCGGAGACGCGTGGCGCGAGCCGAACGCACTTTTATGACTCAGAAAGGGTCAACGCCTGTAAAGTCGTTAGGACGCCTTTCGTGAGCGGTGCGATCGTCGGTCCTTTTTCGAGTCAGAGAATTTAATCCCTTTAACTCAGGATCGGACCTCGTGCAATTTCGAGAGGTGGATGGTAGCGGGTCTTAAGTTATAAATGAATGCAAATTGAAATTAATATTTAATATAAGATAAACATTTATTACAATAATATAAGCTAGGTGAACAATAAATGAGAATTAGGTAAAATAAAATTGAATACATTTATAAGTGTGAGTGTCGGATGAATGTGTAACGTGTGTGTGTATTTCGCGCGGGTGTTACATAGGTGCGGGGGTGATCGGGCAAGATCTTTAAAGAAAAACTTATTTGAAAATGAACATCTTGCCCGCTATTATTATAATCGGAATCAGTAGTGAGATTACATGAATTTAGTGAAGTGTGTAGGTGTGTAAATTAATTTAAATCGGAGCTTAAAATTAAAGTATATGTAAATTGTGAAGTTAAAACATATGAGAATAAAAAAAAATTAAAATTTATTCTAAGATCACGATCTTTGGGTCGGCTAGTTCCTCGAGATCGAGGGTCGAGGCGGTCGAAGAGGTTGGAGACGGACTTCGGGAAGAGGAGGGAGAATCGGGAGGTTCTAGGAAGCGGGCTGGATCGGGGTTGACGGGGACCACCCGAGGAGGGACCACGCGAAACGGAGCCACGCGGCAAATAGGGCGATGTTCGACAATTGGGCGAAAAGGCAGGACGACTGGGCGATAGGGCAGGATGTTAGCGGGACGATTCCGATTCGAACAACCGGGTTCTTCTGTAAACGCTGGTAGGGGCGGTGGGATGGCGAGTCGCGGAGGACCGGCGTTGAGCTGCTCCCGGGGGAGTTCAACCTCCCGTCGCGTCCGCTTGTTCTGGCGATTTCTTTGTCGCCTGATTGTGCGGAGATTCGGTCCTTGAGGGGCTAGGACTTTCGGGTCCACTAAAATTATTTACTTATTTAGTCGATCTCTCTCGGACCCGGTCGGAAGCGAACAAAAGGAAATCGTAAAAAGGGGGGGAAGGGGTCAGTGGACAGGCTGGGTCCACGACAACGACGAGACGCCGGGAGCCAAGTCAGGCCTACCACAACGCCAACGACCGCTGGGAACTCGATGCCTACACTAACCGACCCACGAGCATAAGCTCAGGGAGGTCAGTGGACCAGCTGAGTCCACGACAGTGACGAGACGCCGGGAGGTAAGTCAGGCCCACGACAACGCCAACGACCGCTGGGAACCTGCTGCCTACACTGACCGACCCCCAATTATATAATAAGCTTCCGGGGGTCCGACAATCGATAGACCGTTTAAGAAGGGGGGCAATAACGCGGAAAAAAAAAAGGATCAGGAAAATTCCGGGACTTACTACTTGATGACTTGAATTCGAACTAGCGGCCTTCTCTCAGAATGGACGTTGGACTCGTCGGTGGGTGAGTCGGAGGCGACTGACGGTCCGTCGGATCTGCTGCACTGACTCTAACGTGAGACTCGAAACGAATGAGGTTTAGATTATAACCGAGCAACGCAGACTTGAACTGAGAAAAATTCTCTGACGCCTAGTCCTGCGACGTCGCGATTTAAATAGGAAGGTTCGAAGGATGGAAGGGGTGGATTTCGTGTGGGATGTGTCTGGTTTTCGTTTAAAGGATTTCTGGTTGGCGGGATGTTTCTAATTATTATTTAAGGAAATTCTTATTGGGCGAGATGTTTCTTGCCCAAGAGGTAGATTTGAGTTTACGCCTATCCTAAAAAGCTAGAGACGGTTATCGATTTTTCCGGTTTTCCATTGGTGAGCCCCCTCTTAAGGCCCCACTGTCTTATTGGGGGTGTAACCCATCGGTTCTTTTCAGTGACGCATTTGTTTTTCGGCTATCGCCGATTTCTCTTTTATTAGGGTTCCTTACTTATCTCGCGACCCTGTTTCTATGCTGACAGACGATCCATACTTCTCAATTTTAAGTGCAGTTTTATTGCAAACAGAAACTTCCGCCACGTGCTCTTAAGATTTCTAAAAGCACGTATTAGGTTTCGTTTCTGTTTGTCGGAACATAGCACGGCCAGTTTTGAGTGAGTCGCGCGATATAATACAGATCCCATCATCCCTCGTCTGAAGTTAAGGCTTCTTTCTGCGCGTCGTGTCGCCGGATTTATAGTTATGGGCCTTACGAGGTTGACGAGAATCTGGTCACCATATCCCCCGTCTGTTAGTAATTTATCATCTGAGAGGTTGCTTTTAGTTGCCCAAGCAAATGGGTAGTTTGATCATAAAAAAAAAAGAAATGCGAGGAGATCTAACCTCACCCCGATCGATAACCGTCCGTACTCGGCTTGTTTATTCTAATCTTAGGGCTATCTTAGGCGCATAAGAATTCCCGCGAAAAAGGGATATCGTAAAGTCCGCAGGACGTAACATTAAATTAAATTAAATTAAATTAAATTAAATTAAATTAAATTAAAAAAATAAATTGTTACACATATGCAATTATTGATGCACAAATTATTGCACAGCACAAAATACTTACACCATCGCACGGATAAGTAATTTTGAGTTGCATCTTGCCCACACTTGTTAAAAAAATCTGCTTCTTCTTTTTTGGTGGACTCTAGGTCGGAGGTAAAACCTCCGTCTTGATGTCCAGACGGTTCAATGTCACCACAGGAACTAAACCGGACTCCGGAACGTTCTCGTGATTGCTTGCTTCCACGAAACGCGACCTGATCCGAGAAAATTTCTAAATAGGGTAATTAGAAGCATATTACGGTATGAAGATCTCGGTTTAATAGCGTTATAGAGCCCGACTTAGAGGGCAACCATTTTTCGGAGGAGACATTAAATTTGAAATTGGTCGTCAAGCTTGGGGAGCTTGGGAGTTTTGGATCAATAATACTGCTACCACAGTAGTAGCTGCAAGGGCGTCGACCCTAAAAAAGCACCCATAAATAATGTGCGCATAAAAGTAGTCTATACGCAGCTGTAAGATAAACATTAAAATGATTATTTTTTTCTTAAAACACGCATAAACACGCAAAACACGCATAAAGGAAAAAAATTATCCTTAAACAATTATATTGAGGGATGCGGATCCGCACCTACAAGTCGTCGCCATTATTCGGCGAGCCTTTTTAGCGCTCCTGGTCATTTTAGGCCCTAGGGCGGAAAGACCAGGTGAGGTTGGGTGATTTCGAAGGAGGGTGCGTTTATGGCCCTGTTTGGAAGAAGGTGTAGGAATGAATGCGTGGGACGGGCTGGAGGTAGAGTATGTTTTCACTTCTACGATCTCTACGTTTTGTTCGCCGGTATTTATGACACTGTGACGTTCTGGTGATGCGAAATTACTCGATCCGGCAGAACGCCTTCGTTGATAAGTTTTTCTTTTGCGGTTAAGGAGGTAAAACTCCAGGATAATTAACAGTCCTCGACGATGTGGATTGTGGCTTCTCAGATCCGTTCAAGATATCAGGTATTCAATGATTTTTTGAACTTTTCTCCAAGATTTAAGAGTATAATTTTTATTACAAAATTTTTGATACAAGTGTTTTATGAAAGGGCGGAACAAGTATAAGATATGTAGGCTTTCTTGGCTCGCTTCACTCTCCGCATTGGAGGCGGAAAATTTACTTTTAAATTAAATTAAATTAAATTATTACACAAATGCATTTATTAATGCACAAATTATAAGCCCGGCTTATTATAAACATAAACATTCGTACCAAATTTATGAGCCAATGTAATGGCATCACAAACATCATCCACCTCCCTCACCTTCGCAGCTGATTTCTTCAATGACATTTTAAATTTTGAAAACTTTTATACCTTAATTTAACTTACTGGTTTTTGGGTCCGTACATAATTTAACACCAACATCATGTTCGTACATCTGTTTAAATTTTTCAGCATCATTACATAATGTATATAATATCGCAATCAACTTACGGCAATCATTAATTTCACCACGATAACGTTCGCGCACACCAACAGCTAAACCATCAATTATGGCGTCGTTAAATAATGGTTTCATCATGTCCATACACGACATTCTATATTCCTCAACATGAGAATAATTGCAAATGCATTTATTAATGCACAAATTATTGCACAGCACAAAATACTTACACCGTCGCGCGTCGCACGGATAAGTAATTTTGAGTTGCATCTTGCCCACACTTGTTAAAAATATCTGCCTCTTCTTCTTTGGTAGACTCTGGGTCGGTAAAACTTCCGTCTTGATGTCCAGACGGTTCAATGTCACCACGGGAACTAAACCGGACTCCGGAACGTTCTCGTGATTGCTTGCTTCCACGAGACGCGACCTGGTGGATGAGTCAGATTGTGGTTCATCCAATTCCAGCTGCTCGCGCCTTCGGACTTTTCTTTTTGTCCAATTCCATTGTTATTCCCACGAGTAAGGGGAATAACAGGTCCACCCGGGTAGAGTTTCGGTACATTTCGGGGATTTACAATACACTTGGGGGTGGCTCCAGGTTCCCAGAGGTTGGTCGCTTGCCGCCGGACTTACCTTCCGACCACGCATCCCAGAGGATGGCAGTATGGTCTTATGGTAAAGCGCCAGACTCGTAACTCCGAGGAACCGGGTTACGAGTCCACCTGATTACAGGAATTTTTATATTCCAAACTGCACCCTCCGCACGAGTGGGGCTCCTGCGGAGAAACTGGGCTATCTTTCGGAGGAGACATTAAATTTGAAATTGGTCGTCAAGCTTGGGGAGCTTGGGAGTTTTGGGTCAATAATACTGCTATCACTAGCTGCAATATTAGTACAAGTAATTAGAATCAAACCCGCCTCGATATTGTTTTCCACATTTCTTGTATCAGTTTGTATTGTTCAAAGGTTCAAACTTGAAATCGAGCACGACACTTACCGCAAAGACAACCAATTAAAAGTCCAATTAAAGCTATTGTACTACATATAATATAAATATCAAAATTACTTAACATATCGAATCACGTCTGCACTGCGAGTCGAACGGATTCGATATGATTCGTTATGATTTCGCGAGCCGGCAGCTCCTCTCCATTACGCACACGTAATGCTGGGTCTACAATGCGAGTCGTGGGTCGTGGATCGTAGAAAATTGACCAATCACATTCGAATTTAAGGAGATTTTCCATCTGCACCTCAATTATGCTTAAAAAGCGCCGTACCCATCGCGGCCACATTTAGGCCCGGTTGACTTCCGGTTGCCATATAATACTTCCTCTCGATCCTCAGCCTCTCTGTACTTCCGTTGCGATAATGCATTGTTATCGACCACGCCCTTCACGAAGTCGCGCATTAGTATATTTCGGATCCGGAAAGCTTTTGCTGGGATTTGGATTAATGAGGGTAATTAACTTGCAATTGCTCTTATGAAAACAAATAACAAGAATATATATTTGTACTCGAAGTACAGAATTACAATGGGTAACGCCCCGATTGCATCATCTCGCTTCACTCGCGATTTTTGTATGAAAAACGATATATTTCCGAAAAATAAAGGAACGTTTTGCACTTACGGGCAGGAACACGAGTCTTAACTCACGACTCAGCTGGATTTCAGCAATTGCCCCCACGTCTCCAACGTGCGTCCGATGTCGGGTGGCTGACGCGCCACCTCAGTCTCCAACCTTTATATACTAAAAAATTAAATTAAATTAAATTAAATTAAATTAAAAAAATAAATTGTTACACATATGCATTTATTAATGCACAAATTATTGCACAGCACAAAATACTTACACCGTCGCACGGATAAGTAATTTTGAGTTGCATTTTGCCCACACCTGTTAACAAAATCTGCCTCTTCTTTTTTGGTGGACTCTGGGTCGGAGGTATCTCCGTATTGATGTCCAGACGGTTCAGTGTCACCACGGGAACTAAACCGGACTCCGGTACGTTCTCGTGATTGCTTGCTTCCACGAGACGCGACTTGTAAATAAACTTTTAACTTTTTTCTTACATTAAAGTAATAACATTTTTTGATACAGGTTTTTAACAGATTACATAAAAGTAACATCTTTTTAAAAAGCATTTTTTTATATATGTATCTAATGTCTTCTTACCTTATTTTAAAATTGTTTTAATAAAACTAAGAAATAAAATATGTACTTACTTCCTACAGACACTATCGAATATTTCTTTCAGAGGCAAAGACGCCGAGTTGCTCTTGGCCCTTACGAGTTTTGTTTCCGCGTCTAGCATGCTTAATTTCGTTCTACATTTGTTTAATGCAAATATTAATATATTTAAATCAAATATACGTGAGTAATATCAAGAAATTCTGAATCTATTTAAATATAATATTTTTTGAATTAACAAATGTTAGCTTGACAGCCCGTGACCGCTGCATTTAGTTGAATCAAATAATATTTCTTTGAATCAACGATTTTTTTTCTCAGTATATGTTTATATTTTGTTTGAATTTTATTAGAGTTCCTATAATAAGATCGAGTTAAGCCAATGTGTGTGGATGCACTTCTAAAAAGAGATCTTAACGAACTATGCCCATAATAGGCGTTCCCTTTTCGTCTCTCCAAAATGTGCCGTCATCATCATTCGAAACAGCGTAATGGCGTCGATCTCTCGTACGTCCGAGAATGAGACTGAGCCTATAGTCCTGCCTTGTGCAAATTATAGCCTTTCGAACCCTCTCGTACTTCTTTTCTTACAGAAAGTATCACAATTCACCCGAATCACAGACTGGCCAAACTTAAAATTGAAACGCTATATTTTCACAGTTAAAAAATTTATGTGATTATTATACGTTTGTGTAATACACGTATAAATGGACGTTCCACGTAGCATTTTTTTACGCGGCTGAGACTCGTGTGTGAATAAGCTTTTTTTTCCTCTCTAGGCTTAATCTCGGTCATAGTAATGCGTCAACACCAAAGATTGACTACGTAAGGATTAGTTCGTTTCTTTGCTTTGTCGGAGTTTTGTTACACTCTAAAGCGTAAGTCTGGTGGACTTACCATTAGAGATTTAGGTCCTAACTTTTTTCGGTGTAGGTGGCACCTTCTTTTTGCCTGCTGTAGCAGAGTCAAAGTTTTCAGGTTTTTCACGGTAACCGGGAGCTAACTTTTTAAATTTCGTCAGCATTGTATATCTTCTTTTCACCAGGATTTGCTTGCGCCTCCAGTGATGATTGATTTTAAGCACTCAACTTTCAGATAATGTTTGAATCTTTTCTGGACAAAAGAATATTTTTGAAACGAAAGGAATGTATTATCGTGATAATCGTGATAATAATGAAATAAAACATACAATTTCAAAGAAGTCTTTGAGATAATTCCATTTACTTGCCTCAACTTTTTGCATGGCCACATGAAAGAGAACGGTTCGTTACTTTAAGATTTAACCCCCCGGTATCGAAACCTATGCCAACAACCGTCGGCAGCAAAAGTACGGCAACCCGCCGGAAACGAGAGATTATCGTAGTACGTAATAGTGAGTAAACGTTTTCGCTGACGTTTTAAGCTGACGTAAGAACGAGGTCTTGAATATGGACCATGATTCGATCGGTGTACGAATATTAAGATCGAACCATTTACGGGCATTGTTCTTGAGCTTTCCCGTAGCGGCGAGTAATTATAACACATCATTCGATACACCATGTATTTGTGCGACATGTTCAACGGTTAGAATCCATTGATTTATAGATTGATTGATTGATTGATCTATTAGCCTTCTCGGCTATTTTTTACATCAAATGTTCTTACATTAATTCCTCTACATGAGGTACAATAAATTTTTTTAACATATGTTTAAATGGTTTGATTTTTTCACATTGATTTATTTCTATCGGTAGGGCGTTATACATATTCAAATCTTCATAAAACAAACTTTTTTGCCAGCTTTTCGTTCTACGAAATTGTATTGCTGGACTTTTTAAGTTATAGATGTGGATGATATACATATATGTGATGTGGGGGGCTTTGCCCGCACCCACTCACTATTAAAATCTGAGATCAATATAGCTGATTCGAGAACTTAACTATTGAACACATGCGGCGGTATTTGGATGATATACATATATGTGATGTGGGGGGCTTTGCCCGCACCCACTCACTATTAAAATCTGAGATCACAATATAGCTGATGAGAACTTAACTATTGAACACATGCGGCGGTATTATATTAATTATTATTTATTTATTGTTAACTTCAGGTGGGTATTATATTAATACTACTGTATAATAATTCTGTTTAGTATATTCTGTTTAGTTAAGACGTGTTTGGGTAAGGTGGTCACGAGGCCTGGATTATAAACTAATATAATATACCTAATAAACGTGTACAATAATGGTATAATAGAGTAAGCAAAATATAAGCTAAAGCTAAATATGTGAGCTAATATATACAAGCAAAATAATCCATTTATTATTTTCCTTTTTTTCTTTGTTTTTCTTTTAATACCTACGAATAACTTCTATTTCGAAGTTTGTAAATGATCTAATTCCTTTATGTCAAACTCTACTTATTGCGAATGAACTCTTCGATGTCTGATTCTGGTTCCCCGATACTATTCGTGTGGGACGTATTTGGCATTTCCCGGGTCGTCCTGTCCTCACGGAATCTGTTCGTTTCCCTGATTTGTGAATTCTGCGGAGATATTTATATAACGTCTGCGACATTCTCTAATGTATGCCCGGATTTTTGCAATACCTGCATATTATGTTGATTTAAATTTGATTATTGAATTTGTTGTATACCTGAAGTTATTGGTTGTTTTGATTATTATTATTATTAATATTGTTCTGCGGATAGCTAGATGTATTTTGATTTCCGTTCTTACTATTTCCCTGAAATTTATTGATTTGCCAGCACCGATCTGCTGTATGGCCTTTCTTATGACAAAATTGACAGGTTACGATTTCAGCTTCTATACGTCGTGTTGATGCTCGTTTTTCACCGGGTGTATTCTCAGCAAGCACAACGCTCCTTATCATTTTAACTGTCTCTAATTCTTTTTCAGCATCAATCGCGCGACTCTCAACCTCTTCGAACCTTCCTTCTTTTGATATTATAATTTCCTTATCTAAACCGCGTAAAAAGCTTGTTTTTAAATGATTTTCAATTGAATTTCGAAATTCTGGGCTTATCTGTCCTGATTCTCTTCTTTGTGCATCAAGTATTCGCTTCCCTAATTCTCGTATACGATTTGCATACGCGACTACTTTTTCATCCTTTTTCTGATATAAATAAGCTAACCGTCTCTGAGCTTCATAAACTGTTTCCCTAGGCCCGTATTTAGTTCTCAAAAATTCTACTAATTCTTGCATTTTACCGAAAGTTGCCCGAGAATTGATCTATGTGCGTCCCCTTTTAATTTGTTACGCACTGCACGGACTAAGTTTATTTCTTGTGTCGGCGTGATCATGCTGAGTGCTTCCTCACAACCCTCGACAAATATACAAAAGGAATATTTCCTCCATCAAAATTGGCACTGCTTCTAATGCATCTCTGATTGAAAAGTGCAAATAATTACCTAGTGTTCCTTCATTTATGACCGCCATTCCTGAACTCGGTGGTCGTGAACTTTGTGATTGTTGTAATTGTTGAATTACTTGTTGCTGGTGAGCCAAGGTCCTTCGTAATTCATCGATGTCCATATCTCCTGTTCCTGTACCGTTGGCGTTTCCGTTTCGGAAGGTGGCGTACGAATCATCTTAATTTAATTTATACTTTTATCACTGTTTACTTTGTTCCTTTTCACACAACCTTTAGTATCCCACCGCTGTCACCAAAATTTATGTCACGTTCCGTCAAGATTAAGTTAGTTCGTCCGTTTTGGGTCAAACATTTAAGTTATTTACCCGGATTTGGACCAGGTGTGCGATTAGTCCAGTCCGAAGAGATAACGAATTTATATCTTATAACGAGGGTCAGATTGTTTATAAAATTAAAATTGGAAATCTATTTAAATCCAAAGGAATTATTGTATGGAGTGCAAACTTTATTTTGAATTTCAGTTTCAATTCTTTAGTTTGAGAATAATGAAAGGATCTTGATTAAATTGAATGCTGTTTAATTTGAAATTTAATCCTTTTTACTTGGGACCTTTGCCCCCTTTCTGGGCATGATATAGGTTAAGGAAATCCTATTGCCACTCTTTGGCACCACAGTTAAGGAGAGAAATCCCGTTGCCACACTGTTGGCAGCGACAAGAATCAGGAATTTCTGTTGCCACGCTATTTGGCAGCGACAGTTAAGAGTTGTGGAATTAAAGGATTTTATTGAAAATTGATTACATAACTTTAAATCAGTTTGAGTGGAATACAAATTATATATGTCATGTTTATAATTTTTTTCGAAATTATTTATATTATCTTTCATACATGTTATATCTTCAATTTAAGAGTGATAATTAAGTATTTTATTTTGATGAAACTCATCTGGTACAGTTTTTACATTGAAAATAATTTTTCTCGAAAATCATCGAAAAAATTTATTCTACAGTTCTTGAAATGTTCAAAATAATTTCTACATTTCTTATTTTCTTTCGCGAAAAATTATTTTCTCGAATACAGACGATTTGTCATACGTTACATTCATAAATCGTACTTTTCTAAGCGGAAAATATTTTGCTAGTCGCAATTTACGTTTGACTAGAACTGAATAAGGGAACAGTACAAATAACAGAATTAATTAATAAGCGAACAGCGAACTCATCGCAACGATATATTTTATTAAATTGTATCAATTTTATATAAGTATTCTGATTTTTCGATAACGTAATTACTTCAAATTTAGTGAAGTCAAAAGAAGAGTAGATTGGTCATAAAAACTGGTAATGTTTGTGTGTGTGTGTGTGTGTGTGTGTGTGTGTGTGTGTGTGTGTGTGTGTGTTGCTGTGTTTATAATGTTGCGTTATTGATAGCGGAATATAGTACTTAGAGTGTTATAAGTAACGAATAATTACTTATATAATACTAATAATACTTATAATACTAATTCAATCAGGTCTCCTCAATAACGTGCGAGATCGACGAGTATTATTTATATTACATAATATGCTATATGAAATACTGATCTATATCGATTCTTATTTAGATTCTGTTAAAAATTATCCAATTATCTTTCTCTCAATCTTTTTTTTATTTATTAAGCCTAGTATAGTTATCGCTACTTTAGCATAAGAATTTTATAAATAAGAATTCATGTCATGAATATCGATAAGATTAAATTTTATTGAACTAGATTAAAATAAAATTAACATTGTAAATAATTGTTTATTTCTTTTTTATGTAACTTTCAGTTGCGAAAATATTCGGACAAGTCGTGAGAGAACGTGAAAAATATATTTTTAATATAGCATGCGCATATTAATTTTATTGGATTGAATCAACGTAATTTAAATTGTGATTTATAGTTTCTTCCATCAAAATACAAATGTATGTACAAATATATTTGTGTTGGAGTGAAACTTACTTCTTTACGTTCTTACTAGCTTGACCAAATATCTTCGTGAATAATAAATGTTGTATAAATAATTGTAATAATTGTGATATAAAATAATTGTGATACATAATAATTGTATTGTATTTTAACAAAATTGTTATAATTGTTTCTTATCCTCTCGTTCTCCTTTATCCCTATAAAGATTACAGTAGAGAGAATCTCGTACTTTTTTGTTTGTATTTTTTTTTTAACACAAACATTTTTACAGGTGCTGGGTGCTGCAAGCGAAATTTGGCATGGCATTTCAAAAACTGCTTTTAAACATGATATTTATCGTGGCAATTGCATTTTTTATTGGCGGAAGTTTCTTCTTATAAAGAAGAAACGGGAGAGTTGTAAGTAAATGTTAACACATCGTTACTTAATATTGTAAATAGGATATTTACTATTATTCTCCATAATTTATTTCTACATATGTACAGTACACAGCGACTATCGCCATTCTGAATTCTTTAAACTATGTAAAATTTAATGGAATAGACCTCATTACATATATCTTTTTAATGGCGCATAAAAAGTGTTTTAATATTTAAACATAGTTATTATTTCTTCGTAAACAATTAACGAGAATTAAATGTATTAATGTGCCAATTTAAAAAAGATTTGATTTCATTGTATTTTTTGTGAGATATAAATATAAAAGATTAAATTATTATTTACATTTTGAATTATATTATACATTATTACATTTTAAATATGAAAGATATGTTTAGACATGTTAGAGAAAAATTATGTTTGCGAAAAAATACTTTAATTATTCTATTAACTTTATTAGTTCATATTCTAGAGACAAAAAGAGAGAAAGACAGATAATGTCATCTTACATGTACATTTATACATACATTGAAGAAATAAGGCTATATATTTATAATGTATTCAAAATTTAATATAATAGTATAGTACAGTGATAATGCACTATAAAAAAATAAAAATAGTATTTAAAATAGTTCTAGATATAAATATTTTCTAAATATAAATATTTATAAAACATATTTGTAACTTTTCGATTTCAAGCACTTTTACAAAATTGATTGAAAATTTATTCTTATCTACTGAAACACGTTGTTAAAAAATTATAGTTCGGTCTTCGCGATACATTTTCAAGCGACCGGAGGAGCCCGAGGAGTGTTCCCATGTTGAGATGATCCAAGATTCAGGTCCACTTTTAACATTTCTGTGAAACATCGATCGTTTCAAGTATAGGGTCTTGTCAAATATGCCGGTAAAAAAAAAGAGACGTAGAAGAAGAAAACGAGATGCGTTGGACGCATTTTGAAACAACTCTTCCGATACCTACTTATCTCGTGGCGATTACGCTGAACGAGTTCGGCGACTTTGATTCTATTAACGAAAGAACTTCCATATCGAGCAGACCGAACGTAAGAAAATATACAGCATTAGCTTACGAGGTTGTTAAAAAAGTTACATCGCTGTTGGAATCCAAATGGAAAAACATGAAAATGATTCCGAAAATGGATCACGTTGCAATTCGTCCCACATTTTTGGGGCGACGGGATGTCGAATACTGGACTCACTTTATATAAGGTAACATTTAACTTAATTAAGAAGTAATATTAAAACCCATTAAAAGGCAATGTTATTTTTATTATTAAGTTTCGATACTCAAGTTATACAAATTTTTACGCCTAGATGAATTTGCCTTAAATTTATTATGCTTTTATAAATTATTTGAGACAACTCTGTTTTTTTTCTATATTTGCTTACAAAAATTATTAAAATTTTTCTTGTCTAATTATTAAAAACGAGAACTAGTTTATCTAACGATGAATTTCATTCGTGCACATTTTCAAATTTGAATTACAATAAGTGTAATATAATTAATGACGTAATTACTGTATATATTAAGACAATTATAATACACGTAATACATTATAATTACATGTACATATGTATTATAAGTGATTTATAATAAACGTAAATATAAATAAACCTTGTGAACGCTTATGAATAAAGGACTTCAAAATACTAAGATAAATTATGTTGCGATGTTTAGAGAGGATACTCTCTGTATACTCAAGGACGACTCTGTTGTACGCCAAATGGAAGTGGTGCAATTAATAGGATATAATATAGCATATCAATTGTTTAGTACTATAGTCAATGCATCTTGGTGGTCTCACCTGTGGATAAAAACCAGGGTCTTTAGCTTGTTAATTTCAGAATGGAGGCCATCGACGAGGTTATTTTATAATTTTAGTTAAGGTTAATTAGTTTTATCTATCGTGCTTATACGCATCTACAGAAAATACCGGTTAATATTGTATAATGATTCAATTCAAACGAATTCTTTTGCGAATTTTTTTTATTAAAATCAATGTGCTGATTTTTTTTATTTTTTCAAATTTTTATTAAAGCTGAAGTATTAAAAAAGAGATTGGTAAAAATACGTTTAAATAACAATAGCACAGAAAAGAATGTACAAGAATTTTTTCTCATTAATTTTAATGACATTAATTTTAATGTACAGTTTTATTGTGCATTATGTTAGATAATTTACTATGTTTAACCCTTTGTTGCGCAATCTTTTTTTAAAAATATATTTTGCTGAATTTTAGTAGATGGATGTTTTTGGGATCGTTAATTTGAAATTTAAAAAGTCTAGATAACAGATTCAATATGGCCACTAATTTTTAAAGAATTAACTATGGCTTATATATAACTAATTTTATACTTGAGATGGGTTTTTTTATAATTGAGAGTATATGTTTCAACTTTTCAAGAACATAAAGATACGTGTACCAAATGTATTACACAATCCAATTGGTTTGATTATGGAATGTGTAAAAACACGAAAGAATGATTGTAAATCATATTTCTGCAGTTCTCAGAAAAGTCAGGTATTTCATATGTAGGTAACTATGCAACAAAGTGGATGTATACACAGCACGGACATGAACCAAATTCATCGACAGTATCGATAAGTGGATGTGACTCGTAGTTCCAATTCCTGAAAGTAGATTTGTGGCGCTACTGTACGGCCTAGCAAAAGCGTTCCAAGAAAATATATAGGGCGCGTTCAACAGACCAAGCCGCTCAGTAGCAGTCGAACGTGATTGGCTCTTACTTTTAGAACCAACCAATCAACGCAGCGTGTTGATAAGACGAACTCAACAGTTGTGTCTGCTGAACGCGGCCATATTGCGCATCTCATCCCTTTCTCTCTGGTGGTGTACTGTACTTCGAGCGCGCGCGCGTCGACGGGCTGAATTTCCACATGTTTTTTTTACGCACGCAAACGTCAGGATTTAGCTGACGAGCGAGGGGGATATCTGGCGCGGCGGGGCACGGACGCGCGCGCGCGCGACGACGACAACGTCCACGGCAGGTAGCGCGGCGAGATGAGCAAGAAGCGGAACAGGCAGCCGGACGCGAATCCCGACGTCAGCGAGGCCTCCACCGAGTCCTGCGAGGAGGCGAGCGTAGGTTAGGAACTCGTGCCCCCCTTCTCCCCCTTCCCCACACCCAAAGTTCCCGATTTCCACGGGATCGCCGAGCTCCTCCGGCTCAGGGGAAGAGCGGAATCGAAAATTGTCGATTTTTATTTTTCTCATCCCTATCTTATTTTTGGGTTTCCTTTGTTCGCTCGGTCGCTCAGATCCCTGGGGATCCCTAGGGATGTATCTTTTGAGTTTTCAAAGCGGAGTAGCTAATCGAGCAGCTTAGAAACTTAGACACAAAGTCCAGGGAGGTCCCAGTTCTCAATAATTTAAAAATGATTTTTGCAATTTAATATATTCAATACGCAAAGTGTTTATAAAAGTCTTGTCTTTTCCTTATTTCTGGATTTCCTTTGTTTGCCTTTTATTCACTTCAGTTTGTTCAGAACAGAGCAAAATCGAGTGGCTTAGAAATTCAGCGATACAAAAACATTGCAATCTAGAAATTTCAAGGTTCAGGGAACTTGAGATCCCAGCATCCAATCATTTAAAAAAGAATTTTGCAGTTTAATACATTCAAAACACAGAATGTCTGATAAAATCTGTAAAGAAACACTTGAAACAAACTTTCAGCTATATTTCAATGTGTAAACAATATTAATTGACTGTTAGCAGGTGCAAGATGTCCGCATATAGCAAAAGCCATCAACTTGAACAAAGTGAAGAAGAACCTGAAAAAGACTGGCATATTGAGCGAATGTTCCCTGTGCAAGAAACTAGAGACGGACCATGAGACAACAGAGGAGGTTGTAAGTTGTAAACACAATTATTTGATTGAAAGGCATACTAGATACTGAAATCTAACGTCGAGCCGTTTGAACTTACAGAGCAATATTTCAAAGCCTCTGTGGATCTGCCTGCAATGTGGAGAACAAGGCTGTGGCAAAGAGCAGAAGCAACATGCCGTTGAACATTACAGGAAGCCTCACAGCGACTGCCATTGCATGGCAACGGATTCTCATCATTGGAACGTCTGGTGCTACCGGTGCGAAATCGAGGTTCATCCGAACAGTAGGTGAGTTAAACGATAAACTGTTTTAGTATAAAAAGCAGGTTTATATTTGTTTATAATTGTATATGCTCGCGTATATTTTGTTTTTAGGAAAAAGCTGCTAGAAACTGTAGAGTTTATCAAAAAGTGTGTCAATATACCGCAAATATCTCAGCAACCGAAAATGCTAGCGAATCAGTGCCAAAAAGAAATGATAGTCGATGTACAAGAGAAGGAGAAGCATAAAATGTTCAACAATCTTCCTAAAGTCGGGGTATGTATTGTCGGTTTTTTTTTTAATTTAATTTCAAACTGCTTTTCTTAATCTCAGAAGTCTTGCAATTTCTTTTTTAACGTATAATGCAATATAATATGGGGAGAAATATATGTTTGTAATAAAGAAATGTTTTAATTGTGCTGCAGGGTTTAGCAAATCTAGGAAACACCTGTTTCTTCAATGCCGTACTTCAATGTTTAGCGCAGACACCTTACTTGGTGAAAGTGTTGGACGACCTACGTTTGCCTGAGAAATTTGTTTTACCAGGTGGAAAGCACAAACCTGTCGATGCCGAGGAAGAAGTGGAGCTGGTACGTTTAGCTTTTGTCAACATTGTCTTTTGTTATCTCGAGATCTTTGCGGGATAATGGATAGCTTAGTGCTAGAATAGTTGTCCGTTAAGCAAAAGCTCCTTGTTGGTCACCTATGTGATAGTAGAAACTTTAACTGAGAAAATTTTACTATAATAAAAACAAAGTAAGTAAAGTGGTCCAAAAGTTAATTCTAACTGGAGATCAGCAAATCGTGACATTGCATCGTCCCTTGGGAGACAGGAAATTTTCAAACAAACAATAAATATTGCAACTTTCCGGCCGTGGAAGTAAAGCAATATGATTTGTAGATAACCAAATAGTTAAGTTATTGGCTACAGCAACTAAAACGAGTCCATCGATAAGTCAATCGAATTTGCGTTTGATAAACCGACAAAATCTAATCATATCTAATCAAATAAATCGACAAAATAAGAAGGTGTGTCAATATTATCAGAGATTCCCATAAGTAATAAAATTAAAAATTTTTGCATTTGTTTTTTCACAAAAAAATTGTTTTCTTTCTTTATTTGTCACATAGCCGCCAATCGAGGGGACCTTGGAACGATGGGGCAGTTTCACGTCAATTCTCTGCGAAACCCTGTCGAAAATGCAAAATACCAATGGTCATCAAACTTATACTCCTTTGAATCTTCTCTGCAAACTCAGGAAAAAGACTACGCAATGCGTGGACGGAGGCCAGCATGATTCACACGAGTTTCTCCGACACTTGTTGGAAATAGTTCGGAATGAAGATCTCCGAGTAAGCGAGAAAGCTCTCTTAATTAAATGTTTTGCTCTAAATATTTTTTTCTAATGATGTCAGAGTCGCCTTTAGTTTTTAAAATGTTTTGTATTTGAGTGGCGATGGTAGTTCAAAGCAGCTAAAATTTTTTGTTTATAAAAACCATTCTTGTATTTGAATGAACAATAGAGAAGAGAATACATTAAAGAAACGAAAGAAAATCCTTATGTTAAAGCTTTACTCCACGCAAGCCATTGTTACGTGCTACAACGGAGATCTTATTACACTTGAAATTCCATAACTCCATTGTTTTTATTCAATTTGCATTTAATATTTAAAATTACACACGTATTCTAGATACTTTATACTTTTATATCATATTATACTTTATACTTGCACTTTATTTTATTTAAGAAAATATATAGGAAATCGGTTTTTATACAAAGTTTAAATCTATTATCCTTCTTGAAGCAACGTCAGATCAGCTAGCTCTTAATATATTTAATATGATGTGATGAGTTCTCTAAGTAAATTGAAATTTTGTATGTTGCTTTGCAGAGATACCAGAGCATAATTTTGAAGGAGGTCGGCCTGAGCGGGAAAACCAAGCCAGATTGTGTGGAGAAGGGCCTGAGATCTCGCGTGAAATTCTATGGCAATCAGGCCAGCACACGGCTGTTAGGACCAGAGGCGGTATTCCGCGGTGTGTTGGTATCTACCCTGGAGTGTCTGGATTGCCATCACTCGTCGCAACGCACCGAGCCATTCCTTGATTTGAGCCTGCCCGTCACGGCGGATAAGCCACAACCTCCGCTCTTAAAGTAAAGAGAAAACTTATTTTCCCTAAGTTACGATAATTAATTTGATTAACTTAGAGTAATATACGATCACATTTTGTGTAGAAGGAAGAACAACGAATTCGAGGACGCTTTCGACATGATGAACATCCAGCAACGCGATTCTCAAACCTCCGATACATCTTGGAAGCAGTTGAAGAAAGAGAAAAAGGCAGCCAGGAAAACCCGAAAACTATTTAGAGATAAAAAGCACGAAAATTATAACAATTCTAACATGTTAATGGATCTGAATAATCCTGTGGAAGAAAACAACGACAATGTTCTGAAGTCAGGTATATAACTCTTTTTCTCTTCTGTCATAAATATAGAGAAGCTATTTACAACTCGGACTTTTTAAATTCGATATACAAATGTCCTGGAGGGAAGACATTTTCCCATTTTTAACATCGATTTTCTTGTAAACGCTTTCTATAAAAAAAAAACACATTTTTATTTTCAGAAGAGAGCGACGCCGACGTGGAAGACAATATCGAGGTGGACAATTCTCATCCGGAGATCGGAGAGTCCGGTTACAGCTCGGAGAAAGCGTCCGCCGTCACCAGTCCTGTATCTCCCGCTGATCACCCTCCTCATCATCCGAACAGCGATTTCAATAGCGAGGTCAACCTGGAGGGTTGTAATCTGGACAGCAGCCTGGACCCAGCACAAGTTAGACATCCAGTGAACATTAACGCGTTAATTAGCCCTAGTCCAACTGACGTGTCGATGACGGACTTGACTCAAATCAGGATGCCGTCCGAAAAGACTGATAAGAACGTCGGCGCGGTCAGCTCCGAGAACGAAGCGTCGGCCACGGCGTTGACAAACTCCATGATCGTCAACTCCGACGTCACGAGTCCCGAGGTGCCCACCGCGAGCCTAAGCAGCTCCGCCGCTTCCAAAGAGAGCCCCACTAGCCCCGTCAACGACGAAGAAGAAGTCGCGGAAAGGTTGGACACACTCAGATGTTCAAATATTTGAAATATAAAAATTTCGAACGTCCTTAATATTTCCATTTTAAACTTATTAATTATCGATTTTTACGAATCTTAAACCTTAGGTTTTCTCTATTTTAATTCTTGAATTTTAATGTGTGTACGCGTGAAAAAGTCAACACTTTTTGAAAGTTTTAGATTTAAAACTATAGAAATTATAGGCAATTAAAAAATTTTTGAGTATTGTATTTTCAAAAATCCCTTAAGATTCCATTGAACGTTGAATTGAGCGTGGCATTTTCTCAGATTGGACGGTGTTGAGACATGGATGACAACTGCTCTATCGAGGTGCGATAGAAGGAAATACAACAACGGAACTCCCAACGGAGATGATCCCGAGGAGCAAGACGCGTATAATGAGCTCGGTGATATAATGACAGGAATGTCTAAACTGGGAATCGCTGGGCATCAATCGCCCAACAGGTACACGACCAAGGAAGGCGAATGTTCCGTGGAATCGTGCTTGAATCAATTCACCGCGCTGGAGCTGATGACGGGAAGCAACAAAGTCGTGTGCGAGGCGTGCACCGCTCGCGAGAAGAAGGTAAGTAAAAAAGAAAGGAAAGCAATTTCTCTCAAGATCTCTAAAGAAATTTAATTAAACTTACATATTCAAAGAAATATGTAAGAACTGTTGTTACGGTAACATTTTCCTTTTCGTCTCCTCGCAAGAATCAACAATAACATTATTTTATTTTTGCTTTTCTTTTTTTGTCAGAATCAAGAGAGCTCGTCGAAAATGGTGTGTACTTCGAGTACCAAGCAATATCTCATCTCTCATGTGCCCCCGGTGTTGATACTGCATCTGAAGAGGTTCCAAACGCAGAGAGTCAGCTTCCGAAAGGTTTTCAAGCACGTGTCGTTTCCGATATTGCTAGACTTGGCACCGGTTTGCACAGATCACAAAAAACCTCGACTTTATGCGCTTTATGGGGTCGTCGAGCACAGTGGGACCGTTCATGGTGGTCACTACGTTGCTTATGTCAAGGTAGATTGTATTCGGCGTGTCGGATTTTAAAATTTTAGAACTTTAAAACTGGGACACTCGACATTCTATAAAAATAAGATAATGACTTGTTTCTGAAAAAAAAAATATTCAAACAAGAATGTGCATATTGGAAATAGCTTTAAATGAAAATATGCTAGAACTTCTTATTATCTTTTTGTTTATATGAAAATATCGAAGGACCTTCTTAAAGTCGTTACAATCATATTGCATTGTAAGTCGTTATAAAAAAGAAAAAAGTCAAAGAAGAGTAGAGAGATACTAGATATTTCAACTGCTTCGCTTCTGATGATCTTTTATTGTACGGAGATACAATGTGATTGATTATGGCAGGCCAGATTTGAAGAATTATTATTACTTATCGAATCTTTTACTCCTGTTAGACGAGACTGCCGTTATCGCCAGATGATCCGCGATGGAAATTTCTTCCCAAGGATAAAGATCCTAAGGCGGATAACGAATCGAGTAGTTCAGATTCGGAAGGAGAAGAAGCATCAGCGAAAGCTGCATCCGTTGTGGAACCACCACCTGGAAGATGGTATTATGTATCAGATTCTCGGTAAGAGAATGCTATTATAACACATTTATCAGAAAACACAAAAAATATTACATAATAAAATTAATGTCGCGGGGGATTATAGAATTAATTTGCAAGTCGTTTTTTCGTTTAAAGAATTAAATAAAATTTTCTAAAGCACAAATCTTGCAAGAAGAAGAGTATGCTAACGTTACGCGGGTTGCTTCTCGTCATGAGAGAATATAATAAAAATTATTACACTTTTTTGCTAATTTGTTTCATGTGTGATACGCGTCACTTTAATTATTACACTTTTACACTTGCTTATTTTATCATTACTTCGACATTTATTAATAGTGTTTTGTCTATTTTAGGGTATCAGAGGTAGATGAAAGTACAGTGCTGCAAAGTCAAGCGTATCTCTTATTCTACGAGAGGATTCTCTGATTCGATAGAACAAAGCAGAACGGGAACGACAGTCGTAGTTGCGTTCGCATTTCCCATTCTCGAGAGAACGAAAACAGACTTATAACGAATTTGTTACTTCTGCAATTTTTAGTATCATATCACGCGTTATTGGATGTATGATGTATGTAACTGATTATGTGTACATTGCAAGAAATCTGTAATCTATTAGGAATATCAAAAATTAAGTTGTTTCCTACGGTCAGTTAGTGGGTAGATCGTGAGAATAACAAGAAACTTTTTACAAACTGTCGATTACGTATTGAAAATCTGAATTTCCAGACTCTTTTGGAGCCTCAGATTTCTGGAAGTATTTGTATTTTCTAGTAACATTGGTGAAATCGGAATTACTTTGCGATTCAGTAGCGCTTTCCTTTATGAATTGCATAGCACAAAATAAAGTGATAATGAAACTTATTATTAGCATAATATATTAATAACATTAGCATAATAATTAACAAGGTTATGTGGATTTTAATCTTGAATTCATAGAAACACTTCATGGGGATATGAGACCAAATAAATGAAAGAAAAATCTTTTATAATAAATATACTTTTATCACAAAATAGTTCCGGTTTACGTTACTGTTTCGTAACTTCGAGTTACAGTTGAAATGCTCGTAACTTAGAATATTAAAAAAAATATATATATATATATTATATAATTACATTTTACGTATATTGGTTTATGTAGACATGATCTTTTTACGAAGATTAAATGAGGAGATTAAATGTGATGACGCGCGACTGTAATAATTTGTAAATTGGAATGAATTGACACGGAAGGGCATAATAAATTTTCTCAATGGTGTATCTCGATTGCGACAGATCACAGACGTTAAAGCATGTTCAATATATAATGAATTTTACTTAATCCTTTGAGTACAAAGCATCACAAAGTTAAACGAAATTCCGCTTCCTTGCAGATACGCTTGTTGCCCGTGATAACGATCACAAATGCGGTCACATATAGACTGCGTTTACGGCGGCTTGTATCCGATTTAATAACTACCTTATACTATCCGAGCCAAAATTTTCCTTTTTTTTTATTATAATCATTTAGATATGAACTTTTTGAGACTTTTTCGATATTTAAACTACAATTTTTAGTATATTGTATACAATACACAATATGTATCAAAGATTATTTCAAATGTTTAGACGTTTAGGGTATCAAAATATTATAGATTCATATTAAAATGATCGTTATAATCAAAAGAAGAAAAAATTTAGATCGGATAGTATGCGGTAGTTATAAAATCGGATTATAAGTTGCCGTGTAAATATAGTCATAGATATCGCGGACGCTAATAATTTCTGTTTATGTTGAGAGTGTTAAACCGCCGAAGATATCGTCGAATCATGCATGTGCAAATGATAACGCCACTGATAACTATCGCTGAACGTATATATGAGTTTCATTGAATGCGTATATGAATTTATCATACTTAAAAGAGCAAAAGTCACTGATAACGATACACGTGCATTTATTGTACTTTTTAATTGAGCAACTGAATAATTATCATTCACGAACTGCGACGTTAGCGTTCATCGCATTCAAGATACGCTATTGCGAAAAAAAAAAGAAAGTATCGAACGTGCGCACGTAGCAATACTAGCAATGTTTTGTTTTTTTTTAATGCGGACGAGACGTTTCTGTCACGTTCTTATCACGACGTACTCGCAATTGCATTTATAATAAAATTCTTGCGACGACAGGCGATTCGTTAATCGTGCAATTTGTCTCTTTAGCTTCCTTGTTCTGTTAAATTTCCGATTCGGTTGATTCAACGTTTACGGAAATGACTTTATAAAAATTGTTTCAATTATTAGGAACACATTAGGATCTCACACTCACAGTTCGTCGATCGGAGCATTCGTCTTGAATGAAAATAAACGCGGTAGACAAATGTCGTATATGTACAAGGTGGACAGATTGCCTGCTGCAAGACTCGGAGCCTTAAGTCATCCAATTTTTAGAAATTAAAACATCCCATCAATGTATACAAAACTCTATCGGCGGCAATATAAATAAAAGAAAAAGACCTTTATTTGCAATATCCATTCACAATGACATTGATACAAATTCGACACGCACATACGCAAATAGATTAACATCGATTATAAAAATTAATAATAATAATAATAATCGTTTTCTCCACAACCAAAACGATTATCGCTTTCTTCCTTTTTAGTTTCATGGTGCAGAGTAATAAATGTTTTATTTCACTTCTCTGTTAGGTGCAACATGCTATATAGCATTTGCTTCGCAATTCGCGGATTTTCAGCAATACATGGTATTGCGATTCCGAGGGGAAAAGAAGGGAGATTTGCCATTATACATATGTATACACATGTCACACACATACGTGTATGTATATATTTATATATATAGATATATATATATTAAAATCTTGTAGCATTTGTGTTAAATAAACATAGGGGAGACGAGGGGAAAGGACAAGAAGATCGCGCGATCTTCGGAGAAGCTATAAAAATTCTTTAGTAATAGTATAAATATTTTTATACTATTAATGAACTGTTGTAAATTGCAGATATCCACTTGTTTATATAAACTATTCTCGCCAAATTTATTTCTTTGATTAACTTCTCATATGACTTTCATATACACACACACAGACACACGCACGCATATAATCTTTATAATTTGATAACTTTCATAAAACAGTATTTAAAATTGTGTTAGTTAATTCATTTTCTCTTCAGTTATTAAAAATACCGCGATATGTTTGCTATAAAAATAAACATATCTGGCATAAAAGGATTAATCTCGGCCCATTGGACCATTAACAAAGTTTTTCTGTTTTTCATTCTGCGATATCTCGATCCTCGAATAAAAGATAGATTTCAAATGGATTCTAAAAATTAAATAATAATTCTTAACATATCCTGACTGTATCAAGTTAAAACAACACTCGAAAATTAATCCTTTTTTTTCTTCGTAAGCTTTACAGCTGCAATATATAATTGACAGTTCCGTGGATTAAAATACTGTACAATATTCTCCAACGTGAGATGGAAAAACAGCGTAAATAAAAGTCTGTTAAATATTAATTAAATCCTCGTACAATTTGCACGATATACTCGTCCTGTTTCAGGTCATCGAAATGCTGTTCGTGCGTTATACACATATAGAATGCCCGATTGCAATCATGAGAATTAAATTTTTCTCGATACCGTAAAAGTAAAGATCGAGTTTTGTTTATAATTCGGAAGAAATTCAATTCTATTGACTGTAATTAAACTCTCTATATATCATGTACTATATTAATACGAACTATATTAATATCGCCGGGCGATATACATATATACATACACATAGCTCTATGTATGCACATAGTTATGTGTACGTATATATATATGGGTTTTCCATAATTCACAGCCGCTAATATAAACGACCGATTTTCGCAGCATCGTCTTGTGTCAAAAATCTACATCTCTTTCAATCTGTCACACGACCAATGTCTTCTCCCTCTTTCTTGTGTGACAGAATTAATGAAACAACAAAGTCATCTGTTAAAGAATCTCTTTAAAATCGAGTAATTACCGTTAATTATAATCATGATAATAAATTATAACAATAAATATCTAAAATTCTACGATAAATCGTTACTCTCAATAAATTACATAAAATTTAGTTGAAATCCAGGGATCGGTGGTAGAACAAGACGATTTCGCGAGTGCGGTCGAGGAGACAGAAGTTGATCGGCTCAATGTGAGACGATAATTCGATGACGCATGTTTATTACGTTTAAAAATGACAGATTAAAATACGGATCCTTTCACCGTTTACTCCCCGAATAATATAACAATGAATTCGTGTTGTAATGCCCTAAACTAATGCGCGCCCGTTTCTCTCTCGTTTAATCGCTCCCAAACAGTGCGAAAATCTAAGAGGACGCCTGAAAAATTAGGATATTTCTTAGATTTTTGTGTTGAGTTGGTGGTTTTCTTTTTCGCTTTCTCCGTCCAAGAAGTACTAGCTTATCTTGGCTAGTAGGACGAAAACGCAATAAAAACTTTGAAATTTCAGAACAGAACTTCAGAAAAGAGTGAGAGAGAAAGGCATAACGATTCAAAAATATGAATATTCTCTGTAACGATTCGATCAATTAATATCTTCAATGCAGGTAATCGTTAGACTTGCATTCTGCATTAAAATTTCTCTGCAATATGCAAGGTGTTCACAAAAATAATAGAAAACTATCATACGTAGATAGTTGCTCCAATGGTCCAATGCTCCAACTCGTGAACACCTTCTGTGCAAAATTCATAATCGCGTCAATTCTGATTCTTGGGGAACATCGCCAGAATTGCGGCGCAAATCTGTTGGGGATCGGTTTCATGGGGATGAAGTGCCATGACGGTCTGCACTTGCTCCTCGGGAAAAATGTTGGCGAGATGGTAGTGCAGGCGACGTCGAACATCCTGGGTCTGCGTGCCCCAGGGCACGTGTAAACTCGTGGACGGTGGCGATGGTAACAGATTCAGCTGGGGATCCGAGGTGCCTAGCCTCTGCACCCGTGATGGCGGCACTAAGGTGGTACCGCGCGGCGGCCACGCTCTGTAAGAATCCGGGGCGGAAGCGATACGCATCACGTGCTGGTGATGATGCTGTAGGCAGTCAGGATGGTCCCAGCTGAAATAAGATTTGAAAATGTAGAGATCATTCGAGTCTGTTTAATTCATTAAAGACGTTGTTAACCTGATGTAATAAATTTTAACTAAATCACAATTGCTTTTATTTTCTAAGAATTACGGATCAACATTAGAATCATTAAATAGTTAATAATTTCATATCTGAAAATTTTATATAGTAAAACACATAATTTATTTTGACATCGTGGAAGATCTTACGTGCAATCTACATTCAATTATAATATACCAATTCATAAAACACGACCCAGATAATGAATATATATTCAAATATATTCAAATAAATCAGACTCACCTCATAGCGGTAACTGGATACGACGACTCATTGCTGGCGAGTCTCGTCAACGATCGGTGTTGTATACTGGAGCGCGGTGGGTTGACGACTGATTGCTGTTGCTGCTGTTGCGGTGACTGGCCAGTTTGCTGCTGTTGCTGCTGCTGATGATATCGTCTGAGTTGATAAAGCCGCGGATCACACACTGGATTCAGAGTCAGCTGCCGTTGTAATTTGCGGTGCATGTTCACCGGTTCTGGCTCGGGGTTGCTCACTCTTGGCGTGGCCCAGTTCACCGCGGATGGGTAACCTTTGACAAAAACATAAGATTATTAAATTATCAGGACCATCTCACCATCTGACAATAAAAAAAAAAATAAATAAATAGAAAAGAACTGTTAGGTATTTAAAAAAAGTCTTTTTTTAATTAAATAATTTATAAATAATATTGTTAGTGTTTATCCTTAATTATCACCTTGAGGATTCTGTGCAGGAGGCATCTGCTGGCTATACATGGCGGGACTGGTTGCGGAAAAGTCGGATGTGACGTTCTCCACCGATCTGCTCTTCGGGACGGACGACAAAGGTTGAACATTTGACGGTGCGGCTGACCTGGCCTTACAGAGCGGCGGATGCTGCGAAGACACGGATGCGTTCGTGGACGGCAACGGCAGGCTCAGGCTGGGCCCACGTGCTTGTAAATGACGCTGAGCGTGCTCCACTAATCGCTCTGTCACAGATTTATGCGGATGTGGGCCTCTCTCGGGATGCCGGAATTTACACTTGTTGCCGTATGTACATTTCTGGGAATTGAAGAAACAGCCATTTGACTTGATTCAATTCTAAAAGTACGATATTTATTTAATTTGATAACAAGCACCTCCTCACCAGGTGTTTTGATCTGGAATCTAAATTTCAGTTCCTTAATTTTAGCGAGAAATTCTTTTAGCTTTTGAAGATAATATAATGGAAATGAATAAAAGAACGAAAAAGGGGAAATTACCTTGGCGTAAGGGCACGGAGGAGCAGGATCGACCCTTTTGGGAACGATTCTGAGAAAATTCTCCAGGGTAGGTCCGCTTCTGCCGAGGGGGTCGTCCGGTGGCATGAATCGATCGTTTACAAAGCTGTACATCAGGATTCTCTCTTCGACGACCTTCCTGAATTCGGGATTCTCCTGTGCCAAGTCCCGATAATTGTCGTTGCTGACGACGATGCCATCGACTTCCGCGGCCAGCTTTAGGATGTACCGATCGTCGTAGCATACCATACGCTTTCCGCCCACCAACCTGCAGACATTTAACATTTTCGTTAAAAAAAAAAAAAAAAGATATTTCGCGTCAATAAACGTACCATGAATTATACATAATAACATTATAATTGTATAAACAATTAAATTGTACAAAATGACGTGATATAAAAATCTAAATGTTACAAGAAATCAGTCAAATGCTTTTAAATTAATGTAGGTACTTGTCTATTTTACATTCGGACAGACCCAGAAAATCAGAATAACGAATTATATTTATTCGCAAACCCCCGAATTCGCGACACACGGCGTCGAACGCCTCACTTTTGTTTCTGGAAACGGAATACCGAGAAGAGCGAAAAAGAAAAAGGAATAGAGAAGAGAGGGAGGGGAAAGGGGAGATCCTTGAGACGATTTAAGTCCACGCGGATAGATCGTGCGCGGACAGATAGAACGTGAGGCCGGTTATTCCAGCTCCGGATAATATTAGCCGGTGGCAAAGCAAGTCCAGGTGCTGGGACGAGGGAGGACATCTTTCGCTACGTTCCTCACAATGATCTCCGTTTTAAATTCTCATTTCTCATCGCCGAGACTCGCAGTTGACACGTATTTTTATTTACGTGACTTATGCAAGTCATATATTTTTAGACGAATGTATAATTCATTCATTTTTTTCACGTCTACATTTCCAAACTTTATTTTCATATTAACTAGTTGATCCAATATTCGAAGTAAATATTTGATTCCGAGATCTAGTACATTCGAAGAGTAACTTTAAAACAAAAGGAGCGAGGGAAATATTTTAGTGTGAAGTCAGACGAGTTGTTTAAATCTTCCTGAATCTCGGACGCGAATTGCATACGTCGCACCAACCTGGAGGGTGTAAACACGAGCAGACGATCCCTCTCGAGCTCGCCCAGGATTTCCTGGTCGGCGACCGGGTTGTCAGGTCTCGAGGCTTCCTTCCGCCACTTGGGCACGAAGACGGTGATCTCCTTATGGCCCCTGGCGCGGAACCAATCAACGCAGATCTTGATGCCGCGGCAGGAGAACACCTCCTTGTTGCCGTGACTCATGGCGACGTTGCTGCCGTCGATGACAACGGGCCTCAGGTCCATCGACGAGATCGCATTCGTCGCCGTGGCGATCGTCGCCGTCGTCGAGGTCAGGATCGACCCTCCGCCCTCGTCGATACCCATCTCGGCATCCAGCAGACTGTCCGCTTCATCGGGACCGTCGGTAAACTTCGGGGAACAAGTAGCTCCGAGTTTGATCAGCTCGGCCAATAGCTCGTTCTGACCTGGGTCCGGGCCCAGCTTCTGTAGCGCCGCTTGCACCAATTTTTCGGTGTAGCCCAGCTTGAGGGCGAACTCCACGCGAGCGGTATAACCTGAACGAATGGATTTTTAAAATATAAATATTGTCGTCAAATCGCTTTCTATTTGTCTTTTTGTAGAGATGTTACGGGAAATTTGATTAATTCGAGAATTATGCATAATGGCCGGGCAATATGCATAATTCCCGCTTCTTTTATTGAGACATTTGAATAATAAAAGCAAAAATGTTCAAATTAATCAAATTGCCCGGCCATTATGCATAATTCCCAATTTATCATATTTCCCGTAACAGAGACATTAATTAGAAATCGGAATTGCGGTCAATTCTTTTAATGACAGATTCTTTTCAATACCGACATTTCCTGAATAAGAATATCGAGGTATCCAATAATTTTTCGAGTTATAATAAGAGATTGAAAAAGAAGAGTTTTTTCGCAAACTAAACTTTGGGAGATGAAATAGAATGATACATTTCTTGATTAATCTTTTAATAAGTGGAGTTTGCTTTTAAAGAATTTCAACTCGAGGTCACAAGCTACAAGAGTTGTGATAAATGAGCCTCTCAGAAGCCAAGCTAATCAACACTTCATTTTTCAGGAACTTGCTCACATTAATATTATAGAGTGCGTGATTAACTTATAATAACTTTGTCAATTTTCTCTGTTCCTTAATTTATGAAGTTGGCCAGTTCGAGCCTTCTGAGAGACTCTCTCAAATTATGACCTCACTCAACATTTTCTGAATTGGCCGAAATGTCTGTCATTAAAGAGACATGTTGTTTCGAGGCTCCCTGTATCTCGGATTTCTCTCGCTCGATTGTAGCGATCGCAGGGAAATTCGGGAAGAGACCTACCCGGGCTCTGCGTGGGTGACGGCCCTTGGATAGTAACGTACTCCGCGAACTCGGCCGCCAAAGTGTCGGACGTGGTGCGAGATACGTCCGGGTGCACCGGGGACACCTGCGACTCCGAGCGCGGACGTCGCCCAGCCGCTGTCGCCGTCATCGTCGTCGTCGTCGTCGTCATCGCCGTCGTCGTCGTCGAGTCCTCGGCCTCGTAGTCGCTGTCGTATGAGGAGTCCTCGGCGTCCGGCATGTTGCCCGTGCCCAGTACCGTGCAGTCCACGTATCTCTGCAATACAGGCGACGAAATTGTTTACAATACGAAGTGTTTCAGGGCTATTCCGTGTAATAATACAAATGGAGGCACTTTAAGTATCAATAGTCATATAAATAAAAAATCATGTTAGAAATAGGCTGTTTTCGACATACTTTTTGAAAAAGGGTTTATCGTGATAAGGATTATTCGATTTATCGTCAGAGTATTTCGTACGAAAATAAAATATCAATAATCTGGAAGATATAGAGAAATTTATTACCACCTATAAGATTCAACTACATAAAATCGTACTATATAACATCAATACTATATAAAATCAATAAATGAATCATGATTAATACCAACTGATACAACGTTGTAAATAAATTGTCCATGGTATGCCATCAGATTGGCAAATTATCCAAATTGCTAGCAAATTGGCGTTAACTGTGTTCGCATTAAGCTCGAGTTTTGTCAGCAGAACTGATATAATCTGACAGCAAATTGGCGGTAGAGAAACCGAGCAGAATCTGTCGGGCACATTCTATATTCCATTTCTATTGCCAATCTGCGTCAAACTGTGGCAATTTACTTAATTTTCTTCATATAATTGATTCATATTTTGTTGATAAATTTTGCTACGCTTCTTCTACCAGCAATCTGGCCAATCTGCCAACAGAATTGTACGCACCAGAGCCAGTATCAAATCTGTCTCTTCTCGTCGAATCGCGCGGACGCACGCTAATTCGCCGCGGTCATCATTATTAATTTATTTTTTTATTAATTATTGAGAAACTCGCAAAACAATAAAGAACTTGTCTATTCAGTTTAACTCATTCTATCTGCCCACGAAGTGACATGATAATTACCAGATCCTGAGATAAAGGGAAACTGGGAAGGGTTGACCCTAAGAGAGATTTGACCTGACATTATTCTATTAAAAATGGCGGTTTTTATGCTTCATTATAATACTGTATTAACTGTGAACAAACATATAGAAAAGATACTTTGAATACATCATTTTATAAATGTGAGTCAACCCTCCTCTGCACGTGGCGCGAGACACGACTTTGTCTCTTGATACATGCAGAATTTATTGCGGAGAGACTTCATAGATTGATTAATTTTATACTGTTTGTTGACTTTTGTTTCTTCGTCTTTTTTTTACATTTGTTCTATTTATATAATTGTTAGATTTAACAAAAAAAGGAAAACCAGCTTATAAAAAAGTATAACTCTATCGAAATTAGTATGATACACGCCTTGTATAATATTCCAACTTTTAATTTTAATATTAGGAGTCCAGCGGAAAGAGTACTAATAAGAGCAGGCAAGAAATCATGAGCTTGCAACATGAAAAATAGAACAGCACCATTACAGTGACTTCCCGTCCCTTGTAAACATTAAGGCGTCAGATTCTGCTGCTATTATACACAGCACTGGCGGAGGGAGGATGAAAGATCCGCGGATCTCCTTTAGGGCTGACGCGCTGGTATCAACCTTGTATCTCGTATCTGCAGATCTTTATCCTCTATCCTTTTATGCGGGGTGGAGACGGGCGGGGAGAAGGGAAAAAGGCTTGCACGTATACGAAAGCGCAACGGCCGGCAAATAAGGACTTGGTCGATTTATGGCTACACGGCGGTACACAGAGATGAAGCTATGTAAAAATCAAGGAGGTTTTGCGGCCTCCAAAAGGGTCCTTGAATTAACTCTCGAAGGACCTGAAAGAATTATGCGTACACGTGGAACGTGAATCGCGTGTTAAGGTAACCGTTGCGAGCATCTGCAGAATTTGAGGACGTAGGGAACCGTTTGTATAGAAGAAAAATGAAGATCGATTCGTATAGGAACGTCTCGCAGGCATGCACCTTGAATGTGAACGCTCGGTGCCTAGGGTGTCAATAAACCGCCGGGCAATGCGGAAATGAACGATCTGCAGACTGCAACGTGTAAGTACGCGCCGATAAGCGACAACAGCCGATCCGTACTCCACTTGACGGCAGCCATTTCCCTCATCGTGCGTTTACGTTCCGTTACTTAACCGAGTCCACGTTGTACTCGTTACGTTCCACCTCTAGCCCGCTATTATTCATCCTTCCAACGTCGATTATTTAACTTACACGTGAGTCGGTCGTACACGTCTGTTTCTATGGCGGACGAAATAAATATAAAGAAGCCTCGGAGAGGCCCGAAATCAGTAAAAGCGACCTTTCCTCGGTGAACTGCCATCACAGTTCGATATTAGAACGATATTATGTCTATATTTGAGAATATAAAATAATGAGAACGGCACTGGAGTGGATATGGCATAGCCGCGAGCTAATTTCGATTTCATATAATTTTTACAGAAATGAACATACTGCAACATATCTCTTTTTAATCGATATTCGAGATAATGAGAATTACAACTGACAGACTAAAAATAAGAAAAGATTATACTAGTAAAAAATTGTATTGAGAAAATAAACAGAAATTTTGAGAAAATGTACTTTTTTCACCAAATTATATTTTTGGAAAAAATATATATTATCTTAAATTATAACTGCTGTTAACGAATATTCAGAAAAAATAACAAAAAAAGACACTAGAAATAAGCATATGTATTTTCCTAAATAAAATTTATCTTCGTCAAACCATCAAGCAACACATGTTCAACGTCAATTAGCATGCATTATTTATTTTTCTTAAATACTAAATATAATATCGTCGTTAAAAATGCTATCGAAGAGATATCCGCGTAAGACGATTCGTGCGCGACTCGTCTCCGGTTCGAGAAATTATCGTAAATGGGGCATAGCTCTCCCAGGTTGGCGGATGTAACCATTAGCGGAGATCCAGGTGAAAGTAGAGAGACGCGAGGGCGAGGACGAGAGAGAGAAAGAGAGGGGGGAGAGAAAGACAGAAAGAGAAAGAGAGAGAGAGACACCATAGCGGTCATCAGGATCGCCCGTTCCGCCGGCGGAGCGACGTAATGTTACAGGTGTAGAGTGACAATGAGAATTTTTGCGTCACTCGCGTCTCAAAACGCACGCACGAACGCAACTAGAAACTTACGTAAGAATAATAGATTCCTGGACAACTTTAGATAGGCATGTAAGATACCCCGAGGCCTCAATTTCAAATTAGTTTAGAAGCACGCGTGCCTCTATTCTAAAATTTCATGCTCGTATCATATTATAAAACTTTGTAAGTATGTACAAAAAATTGTATATAATATAAAAATGAATAATACACAAAAAGTAAAGAGAAAAGTAAAAATTTGCCAACATATTCCAACATTTTATATTTATATAAAATATAAATATACGTCTTTTTGATATATAAATTTCTCCGGCTACGTCTACAAAACACCAGCAATAATATAATAATTGTAATATAAATTAGAAGTAGATAACGCGAATCTCACACACACACACACGCGCGGATGCGTTCGTACGATGATCGCTTCATACGGCGCAGCGCAGCGAGCTTTCGCGAGTTTCGAAAGATCCGGTACGTGGAGGATGCGACTTCACCGCGAAATTCATTGATTTGGGATGATGCCCCCTCGTCCCCTTCGCAGCTCGAGCTGGGTCGAGCACCGGCCGATTGCGAAAACCGAGATCGAACTGGCAGCGTTTTGCATGCATGTACGCCGCGACGAATTTCTCGACAACCTTGCGTTGTCGCCCACCACTCCCGGATCTAGCTTAACGTATCGGGTACACGCGAAGAGCAACGACGGACGACGACGTGTACGTGTGGCATACGTGTGACACAATGGCAGAGAAAAAAAGAAGAGAGGAAGAGAGAGATCAAATTTGGGAGCGACCCCAAGATGCAGATCTCCGCTCTGGCGAAATTTTATATAAAAGCAAAATAAAAAAGAAAATTTTAATTTCTTCTCATCTGTGCGGCGTAGTCGGCCGTATAAAAATCTGCGCACTTCGTATAATACACCTCTCGATATATCCACGTAAAACTGGACCGTTAATATATGTGTCAACGAGAACACGTTTCAGTCATTATATGTAGTACGTAACGTTGCAATGCGCGTTATTAAAATATTAATGAATTTCAGTTTTACGTATTTTTCATTTGTGGTCGCCGAGTTGCGTCATGGGATTTGCCGGAGACACTCTCCACTGCCTTCTTCGCGTTTCCCATATCGATGTCGAAATTTGGAAAGGAAGAAGGGAAGAATGGGAGGAGTCTCTTTTTCTTTGCGCGACAATTAAATTATATATATGACGTTGGTAAATGTACCGTGATGACTTCCGGAGTCGCGATATCACGGATACGTTATAGGTATTTCGGTCTGATTGTCGAAAAATAACGGTCGCGGATGCCGGCATAGGATTCTGTTAGAAAGTCCGCGAAAAGATAGATCAACCGGAAGACGGCAATTTTCCAAAGAAAGTTCCGTCGTCGCTGCTGCGCGTACTTTCTCTCCCGCGCACTGGCTCTCTCAACATTATTATTCGTTTTGTCATAAAGAAACGTGAAATACGTATATATATTCGGGTCGCGCGATTTTTCCGCTCCATTAAAATGGAACTGACAATGAAATAATAAATTAGTAATTTGTGCCGGATTTGTCCTTTCTCTGATTGTAAAGAATACAAAATTTTCGATCCCATTATTTCCAGGACATTCAGTTAATAAAATCCTGGAATTTAGGATTCTATTGTTACTTTAAATATCAAATTTTATCATTTCCATAGCAATAAGCAATAAATGATAATAATAAAATAATATATCAATTTGTCAGATACGTCTGCATGTCCGAAATTTATGTTTATTATGAAAAATACAAAAATCATAGATTCCACACGGAAAAGAAGAATGTTGTATTACTTAATTCAATATTACGGTATGAAACACATACGTCTTATGCTCTTGTTTTAATAAAATATTATTTATTTTATTAAGACTGTTTTTATTTTCAATTAAACCGATGCTGTTATAATAAAACATCAGTTTTTTCGATACATTATTTCAGAACACTGTAGATAGTGTAGATAATAAAATTCTAAAACCCGAGATACTATTGCTCTTAACATTGTTTTTATAGATTTGATCACTTTAGAAGATCTCGAAAGTAAAAATTCGATGACGCTCGTCATTGCCCGAGATGAGGAACCGCCTCTAAGAATTTGTCTCCCCGACTTTATCTTCGAATATTCCCGAAACTGGTTCCGCGATGTCTATACGTATGGGAGACACGTTACGGAAAAGGACGGCAAAGGACAAGAAGGAGGACGGTCCGGTACCGGGTACACCGGTACCGGAGACCACCTAATTTATTCCGATGTCGGCTCGCGCGCGAGTCGCGGTGACGCCAGCTATAGGATGTATACACAGAGAGATCTTGCACAACCTCCACGTCATCCTTGTAACTTCATTTTCGTCCCCTCCTCTTTTGTCCCTCCATTAATTAGCCTCGCTCGGTTCTCACTCGCCCGCTTTGGTATTATTCTCTTTCTTGACATAGAAAACTAAACTTTATATTCGTCAATATTGCTAAAATATTATATCAATATATATTAATCAAATATATTATTAAAGTAAATAAAAATTTATTAAATTATTATATTATTAATTTATTTGTGTCTTTGTCCTTTCTCATTGTAAAGAATACAAAATTTTCGATACTGTCATTTCAGGACATTCAGATAATAAAATCCTGGAATTTATATAAGGATTCTATTATGCCATCAAATTCATTTACCGTTTAAAAATATGACGGCTCTCATATCCGTTAAAACGTCAAACATAATCTGCCTATCGAGTCGCTCTGTGAAATTAAAAATTGAAAAAAAAAAAATTTGTCGAGTAGAAATTCATATCTTACCTATGTGTGAGTATCTTAGGTTTAAAATTTCCTGACGATTTCTCGCGCGACGTATAAGTACGCGGTCAGGCTTCCATATCTTTTACTTATCACCGAGTCAGCTTCTTTATTTGTCTTATCAAATACTAAAATAGTCTCGACCGTCAAACTGTTAGAACTGGTGTCTCAAGTGGAACTGAAGAAACGAAACGAATCACTGAAAATTATCCTGTCTCTTGACATCTGACAGATCTTTCTTACGCAACATTTTCTTTTTCGAATCCTTTGTTTTGCTCGTCGCGAACCGACCGACGCGAAATCGTCAAGCAAAATCACCGCGCACGAGTTTTAAGCCGGTGACGAGTTTTAACCGATCGCAATTCAACAAACAAAATGTCAGAAACCAGAATCATTGTCATCATCGCGGCGACTCGTTTTCCTTGCGGTCTGACCGCAGGAAGGAGGTCGGAAACGACGAGGGATCGTCCGTTTAATTTCTTACCGTGGGACGACGTCGTCGCTCTCGCCTCGTAGAAACTCGACTCGAACGACAGACATGTTTATTGAATTCGCTACGCTATTCACAAACCTGCGTTAAACTTTACAAGAATATTGTGCCAAAAGTGTGTCGGCCTCTCGACAGATATCACCGCGTGACTTATATTACAATACTTGGCGGATTAATAAAACAAATTTTATCTCACGAGCAGGACACCTGAGATTGTTAAACAAGAATTGTTTGCCGACACCCGCACAGAAAAAAAACAAGCGTCAAATCAAGATTTTATACTCGTATATATGCAACAATCTATAATCCTATTAGGAATGAGATTATATTACGTTAAACGAAAAAAACTTGCTTGAATACTTAGTCATTTATATGGTTCAACAAAAAAAAAAAGTTAACATTTTTTTAAGAAGCCCTAATAAAAAAAATTTTTTTTATATTTTCTCAGAAATTTTCAGTTTCTCATATTTTAAATTTAGATTTATGAAAAATTATAAAAAAGCATGTCAAATTTCTCAGATTCGGGAATATTTCGGTATCTGTATGTATGAAAATTTCTGATAAATTGCGCAGATTTTCTCATATTTATTCAGATTTCTACAAAGATGTGTTGGCGGAAAAAATCTGAACCTATTTCATTATTATTTTGTCTGAGTTTTTCTGAAAAATGTCCCTATTCGAAAAAATCTGACAATGAGAAAATTTTCATAGAAATTCTGATTAATAATATTAAACATTCTGAGACATTTTTTCCACCAGGGAGATTATAGATCATTGCGTATATTCGAGTATTTGTTTCGATTTGACCCCCTTCTTTTTTTTCCGTACGTTGCTCCGGAGGGAATGCCCTCCCGTATTCGCCTGTATATTAACAGCGGTCGCGTTTCCGCGCCGCTCATCCTCGCCGCACACGAGACGAGGCGTGATACGGGATTCAACCGGATTCGACACACTTCCAGCCGGAGCGGGCTGAGGCGCGGCGGGCCGCGGAGTTTCGAGTGATTAATGCGAGCCCGATTGGCGGGCTGTGTCCACTTTGCCGTGCTCTCTCGCGATTGCGTGAAAGGCCAGAACGTCAAGTATTCCAACCCGGAAGCGCGCCTTCGAGAGCGGCGCGGTGCGCGTTCGCCAAACACAATCGTTCGAAACCACGTTCCCTCTTCGTCTCGGACAAACGAAGCGTCCCGCAATTAAACAATGCTCCCCCTCGACGTTCTTAACTCATCTCGAGGAATTTCTCTTTGGCAGGGAACGTCGTGAAAGATCGTCGTTATTCCCGTCGCCCAATTGTCTGGTTTAATAATGTGCTCAGACAAACACGCGTGTCTAAAAGATGTCTTTTTTTTTAAGACAGCTTCAAGATTTTTACCAGAAGACGTCTTTTCGTCTGAATATTTATTGTCTGTTAAATCTGGCACTCTGATATTTTGCATTATTTCAGTGTCACGACGATAATTAAGGCGAAGCTGTCAGAGGAAGAATACAAGACAGAAGCTATTAGAATTATCTGAAAAATCAATGATTTAATGCTTACATAACTTTGCTAATGACAAAACTGATCTCTATTGCAACAGATAGATCGTTATTAAAGTTACGTCACAAATTGGAACATGAGAACTTAAAAACGTCTTGATGTTTTCTAATACTACAGCTTTACTATAATTAAATTTAATAACGTTGGCAATTTAATCATTAATTGAATTTAATTATATATAGTCAATTTTAATCCTAATTAAATTTTTTACTATAAAAAATAAAATAATATAAATTTGAGAGATAAGGCTCCGTTGGATGTCCACACGTGGAAGAAATCGAGCTAATTAAGAGCCAGTCGCTGTTGACGGTGCGAAAATTATATTTATTCTTCTATGGAATTAGACGTACGTTACTGAAGATGGTCCAAATAAGGACCGAAATGTACGTCTAATTCCATAGAAGAATAAATATAATTTTCGCACCGTCAACAGCGACTGGCTCTTAATTAGCCCGGTTCCTTCCACGTGTGGTGGGCATCCAACAGAGCCTTATCTCATTAATCTGAAGATGGTCCGAATAGGGACCGAAACGTACGTCTAATTCCATCGAAGAATAAATATAATTTTCGCACCGTCAACAGCGACTGGCTCTTAATTAGCCCGGTTGCTTCCACGTGTGAAAATAATATAATATATTCTAGTAAATATATCTTCTTATAGTAAATTAAATTATAATTATTAATTAGATTTAATAAAATTTACCATAATTAAATTCTATTAATTATAATTTAATTTAATTTCTTACAATTATATTCAAATATTTTAAACTAACAACGAATTAAAATTTCAAGTTTACGTGAAAATAGCTGGAGAATAGATTGAGTTCCGTTGTCGCTTTCCTTTCTGAACTTTGCTAAAAGTCCTTTCTTATCGGCATCCCGACCTTTGTATCCTTGTATCTTTCAAAGGATTGATATCGAGTTCGGATCAGAGCGAACAGCGATCAAAAAGGTTAGTTCGAGATTATTTTTGAAAAACTTAAATGCAAATTTATACATCTCGCCGTGAAACTCCAAATAATCTCTAAATATATTGGTTATCAAATTTACACGATTAGTAATTACGCGAGTAATATGGCGCGACTTCCATTGAGGAAAATTAAAAGTCCGCCGGTCACACACACACACATGCCCCTCCTCTCGTCGCCCGCGGTTTGTCTGCGATATCGGGCGACCAATTAGCGGCCGAGTGAACCGACTCGATGTAAACCGGATGACGGCTAATCGCGAGGATAATTATAGTCACGTTTAACGTCAGCCCGATCACGGCGGGTAACATCACGCCACGAGATGGGCGATAACGCGACACACACACACACACACAGCTTGCACCGCGTGTGTCGAAATTCGGCGTCGTATCCGGGGTCGTAGAGAGTGTCCGTCGACCCTCTTTTGTGTACAAAGGAGGATCAAGTATTAAGCGGGAAAGTTATGCAAGCGCGCTTCCATTATATCGATCCCCATTTTTCCATTTTTCGCGATTTCATCTCGTGACAATAATTGAATAATTTTGTCACCGATCAATCCGTACGCGTAATACTTTGTACCGCCGTGTAGAAAAAAAAGGAGGGCACTCTCACGGGAATCTGGACCTCTAAGATCCGGGGTTCCCCCAGTTTTCAAAAGTATGGCGCAATTTTTCGAATTCAAAAGCGAATGCGGGAACGTGTGCTGTGACAAACCGTACGAACGATTGTATCTCAAGTGCCGATAAAACGGAGGATCAAGGACTTAAAGTAGTTGGAACACGTTAGAGCGGTATTCGTAGTCGGATCTTATATTTAAAATCAATGATATACGCATCTGTAGAATTTAAAACCGTCTCAATTAAATGTAAGATCTAATTAAATACAAGATCCGACTGCGAATACCGCTTCATCTGGTTCCGAGAACGAAGACAGCTCTACGAAGGACCTTTCCTTTAAAGGGAAAGCCTCGAACGACCAAAAGTCCGAACTTTCAATCTTTCAAACACGTTCTCCGGTTCGGAACGATCTCTCGGCGCATTGGTAGACAGAGGTAGGCGACGCGAAAGAGTCTGGCGACGATTCGCGATCGACACACAGATCCGGCAGGAGCCAGGTTTACCTTTCCAGCGACCGTCATCTCGTCCGTGGATCGCGGAGCGTAGATCCTTCTCACGTAACGAGAATCGAGCTCGAACGGGAGCGGCGGGCGGCGGCGGAGCGGCTTTGCACTTTTCAATGGCCGGTCGGACGACGGCGACACATCACGCACCAATGCACTGACCGCTGGATCACTGGAAATATCCCGCGCGCCGTATATATATGTATATCCTTCTCGATCTCGCGTTGCGCTGATATCGACGAGGCGCAACTGCGTGCGGACGCGAGCGCGGGCGCGACAAGTCACGAGGCACGTACGTACGCGGCAGCGGCGGACGGGTGAATGGAGCGCGGCCGCGCGACGCGCGCCGCGACGGATCCCCCACCCCCCTCCGCGCCGTCGCGCCGCCACTGCCACTGCCGCGCATCGAGGTGGCGCTGCCCGCTCTCCCTTCCCCGCGCTGCCCCCCGCGCGCGTGACCCGCAATAGAACTTCGCTCGGGCGCGCACTCGTGATTGTCGCAGCGGCCACGTGATTTCCACCTGTCAGGGCCGTGCGTGGAAAGGGAGACAATTTTTGAGATATATACATACATTAATGACGTTTTCGAAACACCTGACGTTTCGGAGAGAAACGCGAGGTTCGGACGGACGAAATCGAAAAAAAGCCGAGCGTAGTATTTCGAATTGTAGGAGAAAGACATTCGTATTAATTTATTTTTATTTGTTGATTTATTAATCAAATCAAAATATAGTATGTCTAATAAGACTTAAAAAACCGATGTGAAAACTATTAGCAAATCGAATTTATATTTTAAGATCTTTTTTTCTTTTTTTAAGATAAATTTTACTGTTCCTTTCAAGATATATGTAATTTTTTGTTTTCTACTTTTCTTTTTTATTCTTAAAAAATTGTTCTTCAAGTTATTCAATTATGAACTCCTTCGCGTTAAATTCGTCCGACTTTGTATCTGTGTTATTATATACGTTCTGCAATGGAAGCGCGCAGGATTAATAAAAAATTAACAAATTATTCGCTCAATTGGACATTTACGCTTCCACTCGTCATTCCTGAGGCATATTTCTCAATCCTTGAACTGCGATATAGTTGATTAGAATTCAAGACTTCTCGCACGCTTTCTATATTTATTACTCCGCCTGCCGCCATCTTCCCTTGCCCTCCCTCTTTATCATCATATCGCTTCGGAGTACCGTTGCCATTTTCGCAGATCACGAACGGCTGCAATTTACGAATATCTATATAGGCACGGTAGATATATATTCCCGTTCTGAAAACGCCCCTTCGGGATGAAGAGACTTTCCGCGACGACGAGCGTATAACGTGTGAGACGTGCCAATCGGCCGCGCGCGCTCAGCTCGAACGCTCCCGGGAGGGCGAAGAGGCGGCTCTCCAAGTCTTTGACCGTTCACCGTGAAGCGCTCGGGCAGGTGGGAACCCTGGCAACCCGGATAACGTGCACGCACGTGCACGCACGCAGGCACGTACGTATACGCGCGCCGCTGCTCGTCCCCCTTCCCCGGCGTCTCGGCACAGCGTAGGTTCGTCAGCCGATACATACGTCCGTTCTCCTCGCATCCAACACGGTGGGCGAACACGAAGAGGGGAAGGGGGCACGACGCACCGCAGATGCATACCCGGATCCGAATATCGCCCTGGGATTGGTCCCCCCGAGCGGCGACGAACGTCAGTGCCGTAGCGCCGCGAGTTTCACATTTGGCGGCGATTGATTTTGCGACCGATCATCATGTTCGATCGGGAGTTGGAAATCAGCGCCCTCGAATGATCTTCGCACGATCGAAAGCAGCACGAGTTTCGAGATCGAGATTCAAATCATCATTCGGGTTGTTCGAGCATGAAATCGAACAGTTCGAGTGGTTCGATCTCTGTTTCCTACTTCCAAAATGAGAACAATTATTTTCTCTCAAGTTTTCCTTAGTACCCGAACTATTACTAAATGTCCGACTCGATCTATTAAGCATTAAGTAATTGTTATTTATATTTAGCTCCGTTCAGACCGAACTTGAAGCTCGAACCTATTTCTTTTATTTCGAACCATTGCTTCAATTTATTAGATCTCTGTCTTCAAAATAGACAAGCGATTTTTTATTTTAAACTGTTCGAAAACTTCAAATCTCTACGAGTCTTAGTTGGAATATTTAATTCTCAACATTCGATATCGAGTTACGTTTAGTATATCTAGTGATGTCTGGCAATTTCTTCTTAATAATTTATTATTCTTCTTTTTTTAATTGTTAAATAATAAATTCAGATTAACATATTTCGGTAACGCGAAGGCGCTCTTAAACGCTGGAAAATTCCCTCTCGACAATTTATATTATTCCTCTTATTTAATCTTTAAATAAATTCGGCGTAATAAAATCTCGACAAAGCGATACGAGAATGATTTCCGAAAATGTTCGTAAACGCTGGTAAGCGCCGCGAACTTCGCTACGTCGGAATATTTAATATCAGCCGGTTATGTGCAAAAAAGGAGCTTAAACATCAAATACGCAAGTAACAAACGGACTCGAAGTTGAGACCACGCGGAGAGCGCAAGAGGTCAGCCAATGAAGACATTTAACGAAAGAGGAAAGAAAAAGGAGAAAAAAAAATGCGTTTTAATCGATGACCGATAATATTGGGTCGAGCGCGGCACACCAGTCAAACGGATCCGCTTTTCTCTCACCCGGATTCTTCTTTCGAGATAAGCGATAATCGATGGCCCATATCGACTGGCCGTTCAACGGTGGCCGCGCGCTCTTCCTGGTGAACTCGTTTTACGTACCCGCTTTATATAACGTTCCCTCTCCTCCTCCTCCTCCTTTCTCTCTCTCTCTCTCTCTCTCTCTCTCTCTCTCTCGCGCGCGCGCGCAATGAAACATAAGCGCGGTATTCGCGAGGTTTCATGAATGAAATTCTTTCATCCGCATTTCTACGCCGCGCACCGGCCAGCATCCACAATGGCTATTGTCCGAGCAGCTCGTCACGTCGGATCGACATGAGGAAACGCCGCGCGGGCCCGAAGAATCGGGAACTAGCGGGCCCGCGCCGCTCTTCTCTAACTGTATATCGGACTTCTTAAATGGTTAACTTTCTTAAGTGGTTAAATAGTTTGACACGGATAGCTTGACACGAGCGCAACCAGCGCGGCGGCTACATTCTTGTCGCGCGCCTGCACGCGGCGCGGCGTATCGCGACCCAATTATCCGTCGCGACGAGAGGCGAGGAGGCCAACGAGAGCGTGAACACGAGCGTGAACCAGTTCCGAAGCTGGGAAAAACCTCCCAGGCGCGAGGCGTTCACGCCTGGATTTACCTAGGATTTCTTTCGCCGCGAGATTATTCCGATATATATTAAATTAGTCAATGTTAAGGGCGTTTTTAAATTATCCTTTTAAAGAATGGTGCTAATTAAAACTGATCGTGATTCAGAAAAAAAGAACTTACATTTGGTATGAAAGAAAACATTTCCGAGAAACTTTTAATGCATTTTCCACGCCTTTTCATTTTTTATGATATTTTACGATTTCCAGACAATCTTTATTAATCCTCATTAACCCTCGCTCTTAATCCTTATTTTCAAAGTACTTTATGTTAACTATTATAACACTTTATAAAAAGTCAAGAATAGGTTGAGAAAATTTACATAAGTTCTGACACTCGAGAAATATAATACAAACCTCTCGATAAAAATCTTTTACTGAAAAAATCATTTTATTTTCTGTCACAACATTTTCTTAAAATTATTAAGTACTATTGTATATTTAGTTACATAATCATTGCACATGTTATATGTGTAAGTTATTTTCGTCAATGCACGATCGTTAATTGTTTCAGTGTACATAAAATAATAGAACAATACACTAGTTTAATAAAGGATTTTGTGTGTGTGTGTGTGTGTGTGTGTGTGTGTGTGTGCGTGTGTACACAGTTAATTGAAAGATCGTAAAAAAGTACAAATTCAAAATTAACGTATTACATCCAATTCACTCTCTTTTTACTCAGTGGAATATGAAAAAATATATACGTAAGAAGAATCGCTTTATATAGAATTTGTTATAAATTAAGAAATATTTCCTAACAGATATTAGCGCTATTTAACGCTTCTATATATTCCCACAGCCTAATTTATATCCTATAAATACTTCGTGTGAAACTTAGTAATAACCGATTATACACATTCGTAATAATCGATTGTACACATTAGTAATAACCGAACGTAATTCTCTTTAATAAAAATATGTATATACCTTGAGATTTATGATGGTGGAACCCAACCACCGAATGCTGTTTCAAGTTCTTTAGCCACGGCAATGCATATATGATCATTGTACGGAGCTGCTACCACCTTCAATTATAGAAAATACGAGTTTTAAGAATTCGCAACATTTTATTATAATAATATAATGATTTAAAGGTAGCTAGAAACAAAGAAAGATACTTTTTTAACAGACAATGCAGTCTGCCGATAGCATACAGCCGTGAAATAGAATTTGGAAAATATGAATATTTAATGCAAAATATAGAGTACGAATGTGAATTTTAAAATCTTCATACTGATATTTAAAAATCTCACCTGAATACCGACTGGCAAGCCTTGTTCATCCAAGCCCAGTGGCACTTGGCAAGTTGGAAACCGCAAAGCATTCAACAGACACCAGTAACTAAAGTTGAAGGGCCTCAGATATGCGGAATAATGATAATTGGCGGGAAATGGTGCCGAAGGATAAAACAATACCCCGTTGTCACCCAATTTCTCCTGCGGAATAATTTCCACGATAAATATATAACGATACACATAGAAATTCACACAAGAATTGGTCGATATATTCTTCAATTTTTGAATTCTTCTCTTGTACATACACCATATGTATACATCTAATTTCTCTTTCGTGATAATTACCGCCAAGAATTGTTTCGCTTTTGCAGTGGCACTCTTTGCCCATTCGGCGTTCTCCCGCGGCAAAATATCCTCATCTATTAATTTCATGATAGCAGCCAACGTTAACTGTGAGTTTCCAGTGAGTAGATTGTAAATTTCTCCACTCGCGCTAGCGACATACTGCAAAGTAAATATTTTTGAACTGAGAAACAAAGATATGACGCAAATGTAGTGAAGATATATGTCTTGCAGAATATCGACTTTAAACATTTCTAATTTACATAAATTTTATTGCCCCGAAGCTCGGGGCAATGTTGTAACGCTTTAAATTTAAATTTAATCCTCACCTTTCGATCCGTTATATTCAGCTTGAAATTAATGTCCTCGCAACTCATACAATATCTCCATAATTTGTAGCCGTACTCAGAACCTGGTATTTTAATCTGTAATATTCCAAACACCAGTAATATATATTTCCTACATGTGCAAACTTAGAGCTAGAAACTTGAAAACGATAATTTTCTTGTTAGAACACAACTTTTACAAGGAAGAGAAGAGAAGAGAAGAAAAAGAAAGAAGAGATGAAGAAAAGAGAGAAAAGAAATATAACAAACTCTTTTCTAACTACTTTCTAAAATTAAGTAACGAGATCTATAGATCCCTACCTTCGTTGCAGAACCCGTTAATTCTTTAAAATGTTGCACCGCTTTTTTTAATGTAGCTCGCATGGTTCCGTTTATGCTGCTCGTTCTAAGATCACCAGAACTCTCTTGATAGAACACTTTGAGATTCTTTACATTCACCGGCTCGTCTAACTTTAATTTAGTCACGTTAGGACCGACTAGTACCTTCATAAAAGGTATCAGATCTTCAGCCTTTCTGCAGAGTGGTCCAACTGCTGCTATAGTATCCACATAATCTTTCTCGCGCAATCCGATTCCAGCCATTGGAGTCAATCCTAATAACACCGATAGTAATATTATTATTATTATTAATCACAATTACTTCAAAATTGCACATAACATGCTACAAATAAAATTTGAAACTTTTTTCATTGTAATTATTGTAAAAAACATCGCATATACTAATCTATTTCCTCCGAAAATGAATAGAGCGTAATTAATATATTATATCAATTTGAAATTACAGAACCAATAATATTTAAAATTAAATGCGAGATTAAGCGACCCAACTGGCCAGTATCACTTATGTATTGTTTCTCACTTGAGAAGGACCTAATTAAGGTTGAAACGTAGTGAGTTAATTAAATAAATTGATACTGGCCAGTTGGGGCGCTTAATCTCGCATTTAATTTTAACACTGGCGGATTTAACAATTTATCCAATAATATTTAATAAGATTGACCTTCACTGGGCTTGTGACCGAACAATCCATTAAAGAACGCAGGCATCCTTATGGAACCTCCTATATCACTACTGACGGAGAGTGGAGAACCACTCGCCGATAGTATGGCTGCTTCTCCCCCACTGCTGCCTCCAACTGTCCTAGTGATATTGTAAGGATTATTTGTCTGTCCATATAGATTGTTCCTCGATTCACACCATAAATTGAGCTCAGGAACATTGGTCGTAGCAATTAAAATTCCACCGGCTTCTTTGAGGAAACGAACCGCTGTGGCATCTTCTTTTGCACGATGATTACGACGACACGGCAAGCCCAAGGAATGGATTAAACCTAATGGGATAATTAACAATAATTTAATTAAATTTGCACTCTTAAGTGAGTTATTACGCGTTCATATACTGATCATTCTGTTTTTGATTTTTCCAAATGTACTGACACTTATTTATGCTCAATTAGTTGCTTTTTAAAATTTTTTGTTATGCATAAAATCGTGTTGATTATATATTATTATAAATTCAAACGAAAATTCAATCGTCACATGTCGCTTAATCATTGTTCATAAAAAGTTTGAGACTTTGATATCAGATTTTAAATATCATTCTGTAGAGATATAAAATGCACAACACCATCTGTTTAAGACAAAAACAAAAAAAAATAGTACACTTTGTCATGTCATAATTCATTGAGTCAAATTCATAAATTTAAGTAAAGCTTAATAAAACAAAAATACTTATATATTTGTCAACCTTCAGTACTTATCAAGTTCCTGAAGCTTGAAATTCGATAGTTTCAATTTCACGTGTCTTTTTCAAAAGAAAAACCTTGAACTAAAAATGTTGACCATTTCCATGCTGCTACGCTCATACCTTTAACTCGATTGCTATCTTTCGTGGTAAAAGGTACTCCCAAAAATGGCTGCGTTATCTTCATTTTCTCCAGATCTGCACATTTTTCTATCATGGCATCCACCGCTTTTGCCTCTTCAATCGCATCAGAGTATCTAGTTTCAACGATGGCATTTATCAAACCGTTCACTTCCTTGCATCTTTCAATGTAAGCTCCTACAATCTCTTCCGATGTAGCTTCCTTCGTTCTAGAACAAAGCATGTACAAACATAATCATGTATTCCTTTTACATACTCTACATTCAATTTTGGGCAAAGCTGTATTTGAAAAGATACCAATCGAAAAAAGATACCAATCGATGTTGTTAGTTAATGATACTTTGTTGACGATTTGACTAAAGGATTGATAACTAATCTACCTGATCTTCTCTGCTAAAGAAACAGCACTTTCCAACAGTAACTTGTTCTTCACTGGTGGCACCTTCTTTGCTTTCTTATCATAGTAGATGCCAAAGGCAAGATCTACGATACTGTCGAAGAGGAAATGCAACTGCACGATTATACATCGCAAGAGGTCCCAGCATAACTTTTTGACAAGCTGCAACGTATCCTGGCATTGTGGAGAATCCTGTATATAAATTGCATTATGTTAAACTCATAAAAATACTCACGTAATACCGAAACAACATAATTGTCTGAACAATATAGATTTTGTTAGAAGTAGGTCGGACTACATTTAAAATTTTAAATAGCATTCTAAAAGATTATATTGAGTAATTGAAAAATAATGTAACTCGATGAGCAAAGTGTGTACGGTTTTACAAATTATATGGCTATAAATAAACGAAAAATGTAAATCGATCGCTTTCTGTAAAATCGATTCTTGCAAATTACGAGAATTGTAGGACGATTCAAGAGCAGACATTAGAAACGATATGAAGTTATAATTATCTTAATTATATCAACATTACAGAAAGTCTGAATTTACCTTATTTTTCACGGAAGTGCACATGGTTTCGTGGAATCGGCGAAAGATAAAAAGTGTATCGACGGAATCTATAGTATAAAATTACGTAGAATCGATCACATACACATTGAACACTCTTAAAAAAACAATTCAAATTTTTCAAAAGTATTTATGTATGTGTGTTTCTTCGGAGCTCGGTACTACACGGTCTCTCTTCTCGTCTGGCTCGAATCTCTTTCAATTAAAAAAAATTGTCTTGAACGACGACACTTCTCACACACGTCATCATGTTGAAAAACTACCGGAGTACGGTTTAACGCAACCTAATATAATTACTTAACGTCATTAAGTGCACTCCACGTTTCACAATAATGGAATTGCTGAGTAAGGCTATTATTTTATGCGCTGACTGCTGTATGTCCTAAATATTATACAACAAGATTGCATCGTTCGATATACTGCTCGATCCGTCTGTTCTTTCTTCGAAGAACTTTCTGAACTGGTACACACTAGAGTGCAACAAGTTAGAGCAGAGCGAGAAACTACTCTGATAGATTAATTCGGATTAATTTACTTTTTATCTTTTTCTAATTTTTAGAACTAAAAAAAATAAAATAAATCAAAATTTGCAATGTATATATATTGGCGATTAGCAGAAATGGATAAAAGGAATGTGCGAAACGCGCAGCCAAGTGCAGCGCAATGCTGCCAACTTCACCTCTTTTACCGGCAGTAGCAGAGAGAAACCTGAGAGAGGCCATCCCGGCCTTTTTCATGTGTTGCTGTGTTGCATTTTCCGACGCGCCGCCTGAGAAAGTGCAACTCAACTACGTCGTATCGCTCGGTAACCGCACATGGTTTGCGTCCGTGCTAATGGTTCGTGTCCAAACTAGCCAGCTGGAGGGGATCATGGTATATATTATTAAACGATATTGCAAATATTGCAGATATCAAACTACAAATCTACAATATCAACTTGTATCTATATGTTTAACTCATATCAGGATCATAAAGGGAAAACTGACTGCTGTGTGAGGCAAGCGTATGGCATTTATTGTTAAAATGAGACAAATGCATAAACGCGAAAGTAAAAACGAGACGTGTAGTGACGCCGCGGCGCTTTTGAAGTTGCCGCGCGGCGCGCGGGAAACGCGGGAAGCGCCTCCGCCATATTGATGACGTATAACCTTCTCCTTCCATGTCCAATTCCAGAAGGCGGCTGACACGGAACGGATCGGCTCCGGAACGAGCGACGTCGCGACTCATTTAATTGGTAAGTATAACACATATTAATCTTGCATGCATTATATTCACTGCGGTATCTATCGCGTAACATAGATTTAGCGCTCGGGTATCGATATTTCTTAAAAATACGTATTCCGCGATACTTGTCCGGCCGAAGGCGCGTCGCACGAGCAATCGCGAAAGTGACGATCATATTCGCGTGTGTTGCCGCGAATATCGCGGATATTTGCCAATAATATTAATACGCTATTCGCTAGAATGCAAAAGAACAATTGTAGTAATAAGCGAGTTAGTAAATATTTGATTTCTCAAAGTTCGGAAAAATCATGATCGCGAAGTTGGGTACGGAACGCGTAGCGACGCCGCGGCGCTTTTGACGCGTGAAGTTGCCGCGCGGAAACGAAGCGCCTCCGCCATATTGATGACGTACTCCCTTCCCTTTCATTTCCAGAGAGTGGCGGGCACGGAACGGATCGGCTCCGGAACGAGTGGCGTCGCGAATCATTTAATTGGTAAGTTTGACACATATTGATCTTGCATGTATTATTCACTGTGGTATCTATCGCGTAGTATAGATTCGACGCGACGCTCGGGTATTATAATGATTCTTGAAAATACGTATTCTCTCCGCGATACACACACACACTTGTTCGGCAGAAGACGCGTTGCGAGGGTAATCGCGAAAGCGATTATATTTTCGAATGTCGCGAATATCGAGGACGCGCCGCGACGCCGCGCGCCGCGACGCTTTCGGTACAAGAAATTGCCGAACAGGAGACGATGAAGCGCCTTCGTCATATTAATTACGTTCTCTTTTTATTTTCAGAACGCGACGAATACGAGACGGATCGGCTCCGAAACGAGTGGCATCGCAACTTATTTAATTGGTAAGTTTAACATGTGTATATATTATAAAGTGATCTGAAAACGACACTGCGCAAATAAATATTTATTTCCATCAGTAACAATTATTAATAAAAGATTATAGATTATTAAATGCTTACCTTGCGATCTGATACATTTGGTCTTCGCTTCCTTAATTTTGGCTCTTCTTTTTTTCCGTATTGTTATTTCTTCGTGGCACTCACATCTGTTTTCTAAAACAAACAAAATATTTATTAAAGGCGATTACAAATAATCATTAGAATACAATGACTGAAAGTATCATACAAGATATGGCAAACCTACGCGAAAAAGCAATATTGCTTGCTTGCTTACACACCACTTTATAAAGTATTTAATTTAGGACGAATATATAGGGAAGAGGTTAAAAGAAATACATGCTTAAAATAAAAATAAAAAAATTACTTTTACACACAAGTTTTATTCGTAATTTCAATACATTTTTAATCAAAGAATAACATCTTAATGATAATGCATTTTTCAGATATCAACTTGTATAAAATTTGATAAGAAAAAATCGAATCCTGATATAATATATACTATTATAAATTTTAATTATTTAGAAATATTTGATATATTAACAAGTAATATTTTATATATATTTGTTAATATTAGTCATGTCATAAATAATTTATTAAGTGTATTTAATAAATCTTAAAATATAATCTAAAATATTTTATTTATTAGATAATGTACTAAATATGTAATATACTGTATATATAGTGTATTGCATGTTTAATTGTTTAATAAATAAAATATTTTAGATTATATTTTACAATTTTTGAAATATTTTAATAAATTATTTATGACATGATTAATATCAACCAATATATATAAAATATTACTTATTAATAGATATTTCTATTTCTAAATAATTTTTAAATAATTAAAGTTTATAATAGTTTAGATTATATCAGAATTAGATTTTTTTTCTTATCAAATTTTATACAAGTTAATATTTAAAAAAAGTATTGTTATTAAGATGTTATTGTTTTATTAAAAATTTATTGAAATTACAAATAAAACTTGCGTGCAAAAGTTATTTCTTTATTTTTATTTTAAGCATGTTTCTTTTAATCTCTTTCCTCTATTCGTCCGAAATCAAATATTTCTTTAAATTAGTGGAAGCAAGCAACATACTATATAGGTATCTATAAATATTTTTTGTATATGTGTATATAAAATATATTAAGCATTATCTTTTTCTTATAACAAGAAATCCATATTTATTTTAGACATTATTTTTATTTAAATATTTTTGTATGTTACAGATCAATTTTGTGTATAACTTCTCTGCTGTGTGAGTAAAGAAAAGGGTTCAGATGAAAGAACCCGGGAGGAGACTGAGGAGGCCTAGAAAAGGTATCGGACACCGTTGGAGTAACATTGCGGTAAGCATTATTGCTTATTTGTACTAAAATTAGTTGTTTTGTTTTGATGATTTAAAAATAATAATTAGAGAAAAAAATTAATCTGAAATTTTATAAAAATTTATTCTTGTGCAAATTCTTTTCGAAAAATGTAATTATTTTAATAGATATTTAATTATTTTAATAGATATTTAATGAAAAACCATTAAGAAATTTTATGTATGTAAGAATTATCTTTTGAATTATTAATTATATTTTGAGCGTTTTAATTTAAATTTTATGTTTGTATATTACAGAATTATTGTGGCGCTGATTGTACGTGGCTGACAACTCCACTGTCGATTGGTGAGTGACAAAAAGGATTATTAATGAGATAACGGATCTATGAAAATTGTATGAGATATACATATTTCTGCATCATTATAATTGTATTAAAAATAAATATAGAATCTCATAGATCCGTTATCTTAAAATGGAGCTATAACGAATTATAACAAATATTTCATCTCGGACTCGTTTTGCGTTATTCAATTTGGTGTGCTAATGTGCTTGAGGCTACACTCGCACAGGTACACAGAGAAAAAATACAATAAATAGAAATTAACGGATCATTATTTTATTTGTCTGAATTCTATTGTTTAGGAAAATAAAACTTTATATTCTTTTAAGTTAAAACATTCAATATATATATTATTTTTAATATATTTAAAATAAGTATAGTTCAATAAACTTTATAACGTTAAAACTTTAAAATAAGTCTTTATTTTAATCCTATTAATA